>NC_090656.1:100075379-100375379 GCF_040937935.1 Hyperolius riggenbachi | reverse complement strand
GAGGTAATCAATTACCTCTCCAGAAGATATAGACATCAGTTCAACTGGAAAAAAATGTTTTATTAAAAAAGCAATCTGACAACGCATCTCACGAGTCATGGCCCGCTACCTCAGGTCAATACAAAATGCCTTGATAGCTTAGGGGATAGAATGTAGGTGCCTCTACTGTTTTATTATTTTTTATTTTTATTCATATTTTAAAACACTAAAATAGAACACACATCGGGCGCCTCCATCCTACCTATTATCTATCTATCTCAGTATCTAATCTCATGGCTGTAGTCACCATCTGCAGATATCTTAGATCCCAGGATTACTGATGCTAAAATGCTTACAAGGTTCCCACCATTGTCCGATTACCAGCAAACATTTTACTCATTTGTAATTTCTGAAAGCCACAAGATTTTTTTTCAGGTTCAGATGCTGTAAACGTTTTACGGTTTAAATGACCAGAATCTAATGCTAATTAGTCATACAGGATTAATTTATACTACTTCATATTTGAGGGGTTGGAGAGCTTTGTTTGTGATGAATATTCCATACATCCAATTGAGAGAAACAGAAAGGGATTTCTAATTCCAAGTCATACTATGTCCTAACATGTATTGCTCAAGAGAAACATGAGAATGTGTTTGCAGACTTCTTCAGCAATGCCTGCCAAAGTCGTCTTACACATTGATTTATTGATAATATAGAACAGATAATGCAGCACTGACTGTTTTGTTGTGTCTACTGTTGTTAGGGCAACAGAAACCGAGCTGTTCCCCTGGAAGGTACTGTGTCACATTCAAGGCACTGGGCCAAAAATAATGTATAGTTTCAACATATAGATCCCAGACTTTAAACTTGTAAAAATGTATGTTAAAGTAATCACAACTGTATCTTGCTTTGACACAGTGCAAATACAGAATAACTGCATGTGACTATTGAGTTTCGTCTTTGCTAAGCTTCTAAGACCCATAAACCGCCATGATGAAAATGAACTAGTTTATTAATGGGATGGCACACATGGTACTAGGCTTAAATGCAGGATGTTTCTTAAATTACTGCCTTCCTGCTTAGAGCTTAAAGGATTACTGTAGGGGGGTCGGGGGAAAATTAGTTAAACTTACCCGGGGCTTCTAGTGGTCCCCCACAGACGTCCTGTGCCCGCGCAGCCACTCCCCAATGCTCCGGCCCCGCCTCCAGTTACCTTCTGGAACTTCAGACTTTGAAGTCTGAAAACGACTGCACCAGCATTGCCGTGTCCTCGCTCTCGCTGATGTCACCAGGAGCGTACTGCGCAGACCCAGTATGGTCTGTGCCTGCACAGTAGGCTCCTGGTGACATCAGCGAGAGCGAGGACACGGCAACGCTGGTGCAGTGGTTTTCAGACTTTAAAGTCTGAAGTTCCAGAAGTGAACTGGAGGTGGGGCCAGAGCATTGGTGAGTGGCTGCGCGGGCACAGGACGTCTGCGGGGGACCACTAGAAGCCCCGGGTAAGTTCAACTCATTTTCCCCAGACCCATCTACAGTATTCCTTTAAGATGACACAAGAGCAAGTTGACTAGTGAAGAGGATTAAAAAACCCCTGGTGGTATGATTATTGTTTCAGACCGTAAAATCAGGAATCAGCAGCCCCTGCTCTCACTCACCTCACTGGGCTCCAGCGCTGCAATTTTACCTCCGTCCTCCGGGTGGCACTGTAACACTGTGGTGAGATCAATAAAGGCAATCTCACCAGAATGATTCAGAGCCTCGGAGGATAGGAAGGAGACCGGCTACTGACATCTGTATCCCCTGGGAGGTGAGCAAAAACGTCAGCTGCGTGCTATACTCTGCATAGAGCTCCCGGCGGCTAGCCAAAGCCTAGCTCAGGAGTCGGGATAACCGCCAGGGAGGTTAATAATGAGGTAATACTCATATGCTCCTATTTAATTAACTCCTTTCCTGAGTTTTCTCCCAGGAGATACATTTTCATTTTATCTACAAAATAACTCATCAGCACCTACCAAATTGAAAAAGTACGTAAATGGAGGTTAAAATAATAATGATAATTTCACATTTCTTTTGAGTATTTTGTTGCTTGCTGAAGGCTAAAAATGTTTTTGTTGTTGTGGTTGTTGTGAGAAAACTTAGTAGAAAAGGTAATTAAATAAATGCCATGGGGCCCTATGAAATAAACTAACTCGCCAGCAATAAGTGCTGGTCTCTGAACAGCTCTCTCATCTGTTAGGGCCCATTTCCACTTGTGTGTTGCGATCCCATCGCAGAAAATGCATCAACGAGTCCGCATGCGGGTGCGGACTTGTTCGCGTTTCCATGCGGATTTTTACGCGGAATCGCTCGCAGTTTGCGCTATGTGATATTAATCATGTCAATGCCGGCAAGCATTGACATGGGTTTTCACGCGGAAACGCCGGGAAAATGCCAGGAAAACTACAAGACTAACATGCTTGCGGTTTTCCTATTACATTACATTAGCGGCGATTCGCGTGTGGGTGTGTGGCATGCGAATTCTGACGGCTCTGCCGTGCAGATTTCTTCTGCACAGCAGACCGCACAGAATTCCTGACAAGTGGAAACAGCCCCATCCACTTGTATTGGTTATGTGAATTTGCATGCGGACAACGCATGCGAATTTGCGTTAGTGGAACCGGCCCTAAGACCGAGACCTTGAGACCTTTATCCTTGTAGAGTAGAAGGATATATTTAGGCCATGAGAACCTCCTACCACTCCTTCCTCCTTCCATCTAACTCTACTAAGTTATATTTCACCCAACTGAGAAGGGTCCACATAATTATAATTATTCCAGGGTGAAGCTGAAAACCTTGGTTGCCAGAGTAGGTCCATTCCCAAGTAGCCAGGGTCAACTTCTCACACTAGTCAAAAAAAGAAGGTGAAAGATTTTAACCACTTATGCCGTCAGTGACAGTATATCTATATCGCACAGGTCTTTAGTTTCCGTACAGGAGCGTAAATATAGGCCCTCCACCACGATCGCCACTGTGCGCACTTCCACGCACATTTTCATCACCATCCATTAGTACTTAGATCACCGATCTAAGTGACTGTGATCAATGATCACCAGCATCAATGAGACAAAAAGAGAGTAAAAACGTACACACATAGAGTACTCACAGGAAGATAGAGTGGGGGGGGGATATCTAGTGGCCAAATATTAAAAATACACCCTACACACATTAAATTACACATAATACATAAAATCCTATTAAAATTAACCCCTTGCCTCCCCGACTCTCTCCTAGTTAACCCAACAAAAGTGTGGCATATATCAATTCAAAAATACATTAATAATTACCTTAGAGACTCATCTTTTTTAATACGTATGCCAAGGGGGTGTATTACTTTTAGTTTTGCAAGTAAGGGCTTGAAATTAGTGACGGATGCAAAACTGAAAAATAAACCTTTATTTCCAAATAATATATTTTCACCATGCATTGTACTAGAGACATAATTTAAATGTTGTAATAACTGAGACAATAGGCAAATCAAATATGTGGGTTTTAATTACAGTATCCTGTATTATTTTAAAAACTATAATGGCTGAAAATGGAGAAATTATATATTTTTTTCATGTTTTCTTACTATTCCCATTAAAATGCATTTAATGTAATTCTTAGCAAAATGTACAATCTAAAGAAAGCCTAATTGGTGGCGAAAAAAACAAGATATACATTAGATCATTGTGCTGTGATAAATATTATTGGTGAATGAAAATGAATGGGAAAAGCGCTGACAGATGAAAATTGCTCAGGTCCAGAAGGGGAAAAACCCTTAGCTTCATATACTGTGTATGTGTGTGTGTGTGTGTATGTATATATATATATATATATATATATATATATATATATATATATATATATATATATATATATATATATATATATATATATATTGTGACAAAGTGAATAGAAAATATTTATGCACTTTGGGCTCTATTCTCAATGACTTCCCGCATGCGGTAGAGTCAGTGTGGGAAATTTGCGACCAAAACATCGCCATGTTGAGATTCACAAAATTTTCCGCATGTTGTTTCCGCATGCGGTAAATGTGCGGTAGTAATGCGGAAAAAGTTCCGCAAAAGTCGGTATTTTCGCCAAAAAAAAAACACATTCACAAAATATTTCAGATGCATTATTTCAGCGATTATTACCGATTTTTCATCACCTACAAGAAGTAGGTGATATATTTTGCATCCCATTGATTTTAATGACGTCTGGAGGCTTAAGTGCTGTGCTTGGTGGACTTTGAATTTTTTTTTTTAACTATTTTTCATGCAACCTTTTTACCGCACGTTTAATTGCCGTTTCCACACTCTTTTTACCGCGTGCGGAAAACATGCGGAAAATTTTAGTGAATGAAGAAAAAATGCGGAGATTACCGCTGGCAGTAATTTTGCGGTAATATTTTGCGGTGATTTGGCCTCTTTGAGAATAGAGCCCTTTGTCTGGAATGGTGGTAGATGGGAGGTATGTTGCACCCAGGATCCGACGCTACATGCAGTAGCAGCTCCAGAGTTTGTGTGGCTTGGTTATGTGGATAGCTAAGTCTCACTATTGGGCTGGAGCTGACCAGAAGCAGGAAGGGTGGGTGTTTCTGGTCGTCCTATCCTGGGTGGAATTGCACTCCAGGTTTTACCTCAACTGGTCAGCTTCACAGCTGACACATAAAAAAAGGTGATCACTTCCTGGTGTGGAGTGAGTGAGTGTGTGTGAGCAGCATGGCTGCTAGTCAGAGACTCTGACAAAACTGCTGGGATTTATCCAGGATTGCATTACTCAAAGGCTACCACCTTTCATATGGACTTTGCAAGAAAAGTGCTGTTTGAAACCCGCTGCAAATTAAGGTTTGCTTTGCTGTGGACTTACTGTCTTTGAACTGTTTGTGTCACTTTGCTGTGGAATAAAAACACAAAGTTTTGCACCCTGAAACTGTGTCAGAGCCTGCTTCACTGTCTGCCAAGCCTACCAGTTGATGCTAGTCCCTCACAATTGGTGGAGGATGTGGGCAGAGTGGCAGAGTGAAATGCAGTGCCCTTAAAGGGACAGTGCCATCTATAATTGTTTTCATCTCCTTGGACTGAGAATCTGTACAGCAGAATGGAGGAGTTAGTCAAGCAATTGGCACTGGCTACTATTGAACAGCGGCAAACAACAGCTATGCAGGCGCAATCTAAAGAAATGTATGAAAGACTGGCTACAGCTGCAGAGGCTGACAGAAAGCTTCTGACTGAGGTTGTACAGAAACTTGCTGAGCGAAGCTCAGAGGCCCAAGCGGGTGCCCCGGGCAATGCTGGCTCTATCTGAGCTAGTTGTTTTCTTCAAAAAATGACACCGCATGATGATGTGGAGGCCTTACTGCATACATTTGAAAGGACTGCAGAAAGGGAGGCCTGGCCTAAAACCCAGTGGGCAGGGTTGGTAGCACCTTTTCTGACGGGCGATGCCCAGAAAGCCTATTTTTACCTTGCCCTGGAAGACGCCAAGGATTATGACAAACAGAGAAATGATATCCTGCGACGTCTGGGTGTCACGCCGGCTGTACGGGCCCAACGAGTACACAGTTGGGAGTATTCACCGTCAAAGTCTCCTAGGTCCCAGATGCACGACTTGATTCATCTGATGAAAAAGTGGCTTGAGCCGGAAGTGTTAACAGGTCCTCAGCTGGTGGAAAGGATCACTATGGACCATTTCTTGCGAGCGCTTCCTCAAGCTTTAAGGAGATGGGTGAGCCATTTGAATCCAAAATCAGCAGACCAGCTAAATGAGATGGTGGAATGCTACCTTGCTGCTGAGGAATCCCTGGCCTGGTCGACAGCTCAGCGAGCCCCAGCCCCAAAGCCATCAGCTCCCAAGGCAATGGGTAAGACTAAACCTGTGGTGGTTGGGGGTGTAGAAGGGGAGCGTCACGCTTCAGAGGGACTTAAAGGGTTTGGTGGGAAGTGAGTGGGAATTCCTTCTAGAAATCCAGGACTTATACAATGTTGGCGGTGTAATGAATGGGGACATATTGCAGCTAACTGTCTGCTTTCTATGGAGTGTGACCAAGCTCGCAGACTGTCTTTCTTTGCGCTAACAGTCTGCCAGGGGAACTCTGAGTCACATATGACTGTGGTCAAGATTGCTGGTAACAGTGTGCATGCACTTCTGGACTCAGGCAGCCTTGTGACACTGGTCCATGGCGGTCTGGTAATGAGTACCCTGCTTGGTGAATGGCACATAGCGGTTCTGTGTGTTCATGGAGACTGTAAGTACCCCACTGCTGTTTTACCCCTGGAAACAAACTGTGGAGTAGCCTCTCATGAAGTAGCAGTGGTCCCAAACTTGGCACACAGTGTCATTTTGGGAAGAGACTTTCCCCTTTTCTGGAACTTATGGGAGGGGCAAAAACAATGCAATATGAAGTTGGAAAGTGTATCTGAACCTCCAGTGTTATTGCCGGTATGTGAGCAAAATGTGTGTAAAAATGATGAGGAACTCAGAGGTGATGCTGTATCTTACCCTTTAACAGTTATGGCAGGTGAAATAGGGGAACCTGGGGAAACAACCAGTGAATCTCCTATGCCAGAGTGGGAGGTCTCCCGAGAAAATTTTGGTACTGCCCAAATGAGGGACCCTACTCTGGTTAGGGCATGGGAAAATGTAACTGTAATAAATGGTGTGAGTCAGGCTCCAGGTGCAGAGGGTGAGTTTCCACATATGGCTGTTAATAATGAGTTACTGTATAGAATTGAAAAAGTCCGAAGTGAAGTGCTCGAACAGCTTGTGGTTCCTCAACCTTTTCGCCAGCTAGCCTTAGATCTAGCAAATAAACACCCTCTGGGGGGTCACCTGGGGGCTGAAAAGACGAAGGATCGGATCTTACAAAGGTTCTTTTGGCCTGGGATGCATGGCGATGTAAAGAAATACTGTGAATCATGTCCTGAGTGTCAAATGTCTGCTCCTCTGCCACATTTCCGCAGCCCCCTCGTTCCATTGCCTATCATTGAGGTACCCTTTGATAGGATAGCGATGGATCTAGTGGGCCCATTGGTTAAATCTACCAGAGGAAACCAGTACATTTTAGTTGTCTTGGATTATGCCACCCGCTACCCGGAGGCAATTCCATTGAGGAACTCCTCCTATAAGACAATAGCAAAAGAACTGTTTCAGATGTTTACTCGCACTGGTATTTCAAAAGAGATCTTAACAGATCAAGGGACACCCTTTATGTCCAAAGTAATGAAGGAATTGTGTAAAGTTATGAAAATAAAACAGTTACGTACTTCAGTATATCATCCACAGACGGATGGTCTTGTAGAACGATTTAACAAAACACTAAAAAACATGCTGAAAAAGGTAGTGGAAAAAGATGGCAGGGACTGGGACTGTCTCCTACCCTATCTATTGTTTGCCATTAGGGAGGTTCCCCAGTCTTCCACGAGGTTCTCGCCCTTTGAGTTGTTGTACGGACGGCAACCCCATGGTATACTGGATATAGCCAAAGAGACCTGGGAACAAGAAACCACTCCCCATAAAAGTGTAATAGAGCACATTTCCCTTATGCAGGAGAGAATAGCAGCAGTGATGCCCGTGGTCATAGAACACTTGCAACAAGCTCAGGAAGCTCAAAGCTGTATATATAACAGGTCAGCAACAGACGTTCAACCCTGGGGATCGGGTACTCGTGCTCATTCCCACGGTAGAAAGTAAGTTCTTGGCTAAATAGCAGGGCCCCTATGAGATCATTGAGAAGGTGGGGGAAGTAAATTACAAAGTATACCAACCGGGGAAACGAAAGCCAGAGCAAGTGTACCATGTCAACCTCATTAAGCCTTGGAAAGATAGAGTGGCCCTGGCCGCTACGGTGGTGTCACAGGAATCACGATGTGGGGGAGTTCCAGAAGTAACAATTGCTGATACCCTGTCCCCTTCCCAGAAACAGGAAGTTAAAGAGTTTATATTACGAAATAAAGACATATTTTCAGAGCTTCCAGGTTGCACTAGTGTGATACAGCATGATGTTGTTACTGATCCCTATGTACAAGTTCGTGTGAAACCTTACCGAATACCTGAGGCCCGTAGACAGGCAGTAGCAGAGGAAGTTCAGAGAATGCTAGAGCTGGGGATAATTGAAGAGTCTAACAGTGAGTGGAACAGTCCCATAGTTCTAGTCCCTAAGCCAGACGGGACCTTGAGGTTTTGCAATGATTTTCGAAAATTAAATGAGGTATCGAAATTTGATGCATACTCCATGCCCAGGGTTGATGAATTAATTGAGAGGTTGGGTCCGGCCAGGTATATAACAACCCTTGATTTAACTAGGATATTGGCAGGTCCCTTTAACTGAGCAGGCCAAAGAGAAGACAGCATTTACCACTCTTGAGGGGTTATTTCATTACAAAACAATGCCTTTTGGGTTGCAAGGGGCTCCTGCTACCTTTCAAAGAATGATGGACAAAATTCTCAAGCCCCATCAACACTTTGCTTCAGCTTATTTAGATGGCATAGTCATATTTAGCCATGAGTGGTACAGTCATCTGCCCAAAGTGCAGGCTGTCTTAGACTCCCTCAGAAAGTCTGGACTGACAGCCAATCCAAAGAAATGTGCGGTAGGACTAGAGGAAGCCTGGTATTTAGGATACACCATAGGGCGGGGTTTGATAAAGCCCCAAATAAACAAGGTTGAGGCAATTAGAGACTGGCCTCAGCCTAAAACAAAAAAACAAGTAAGGACTTTTTTAGGCCTGGTGGGTTATTACAGAAGGTTTTTGCCCAATTTTGCCATGGTAGCCGCCCCAATTACTGATTTGACAAAAGGGAAAGACTCTGTTAAAATACACTGGGGCCCGGAGGCTGAGAAGGCATTTCTTAAAACCCTTTTGTGCAGGGGTCCGGTGCTTATCACTCCTAACTTTAATAAAGAATTTGTGGTACAAACTGATGCTTCAAGTGTTGGGTTGGGAGCAGTGTTGTCTCAAGAAGTGGAAGGTGAGGAGCATCCGGTTGTGTATCTGAGTCAAAAGCTGACACCTGCGAGAGAAATTATAGTATTGTAGAGCGTGAATGCCTTGCTATCAAATGGGCTCTGGCGACTCTCCGATACTACCTCCTGGGTCGTCAATTTCGTCTCATTACTGATCATGCTCCACTCACCTGGATGTGTAAAAATAAAGAGCAGAATGCCAGGGTAACACGTTGGTTCCTGGCACTACAGCCCTTCAGGTTCACTGTGGAACATAGGGCCAGTGGTGCTCAGCAGAGCTCGAATATTCGAGTAGCTCGAATATTCGAGCTCTTTTTCAGCTATTCGAGCTCGGTATTCGAGCTCCGAATAGCTGGAGCTATTCGAATGGGCTATCCGAGTACACTCGAATAGCCCATTCACTATTCGAGCTATTTGAGCAAACCGGCGCTATTCGAGCTCGGTACCGAGCTCGAATAGCGTCATAGCCCAGATTGATGTCCTTAGAGCCAATCAGAGGGCTCCCAGGCCCTCTGACGGCAGCCAATCACAGAGGGGGACCCTGGCCAGCCCCTACCCTATAAATAGCGGCCGCCATGTTAGGTTTTTCCATGCTTGCCTGAGACTTGTACAGAGAGAGAGTTGCTCCTTTGTGCTTTGGCTTAGCAAGTGCTCTATTGTGGTCATTTACCTAGCGTTTTTGCTCACCTACACCTGCCATATACACCTATATTGTTGTTAGTTAGATAGACATTGTATTTTAGTTAGTAGCTTGTGTGTTACATTAGAGAACTGCAGGCAGCTGCTGCAAGCTTACAGGTTTAGGCCTCAGGGGGGCCTTGCCTCTGTGGGCAGCTGTCCTCTGTTTATTTCTCTCATCTATACCAGTATTTCTGCTGTCCTTTACTAATAGTATTGTAGTTATACTGTACTAGGAGTAGGACACTCACTGACTGTCACTGTTTATAGGCTACTAGCTAGCTCCTGCGTGTGTGCACTCACTCACTGTCTGTGTGTACACACACTCTATTTCCTTCTGATTACTGATAGATTATTGTTAGTTGTACTTACTTACTACTTACTCTTACTGTACCCGTAGGGACACTCACTGTCACTGTTCATATAGGCTACTAGCTCCTGCGTGTGCGCACTCACTGTCTGAGTGTACACACACAACACACACTCTATTTCCTTCTGATCGCTGATTGATTATTGTAATTAGTTAGTTCTACTTACTGTTATTACTTACTCTTACTGTACTAGGAGTCTAGGACACTCAGTCACTGTGTTCATAGGCTACTAGCTCCTGCGTGCGTGCACTCACTGTCTGAGTGTACACACACCCACACTCCATTTCCTTCTGATCGCTGATTGATTATTGTAATTAGTTAGTTCTACTTACTGGTGTTACTACTTACTCTTACTGTACTAGGAGTCTAGGACACTCAGTCACTGTGTTCATAGGCTACTAGCTCCTGCGTGCGTGCACTCACTGTCTGAGTGTACACACACCCACACTCCATTTCCTTCTGATCGCTGATTGATTATTGTAATTAGTTAGTTCTACTTACTGGTGTTACTACTTACTCTTACTGTACTAGGAGTCTAGGACACTCAGTCACTGTGTTCATAGGCTACTAGCTCCTGCGTGTGCGCACTCACTGTCTGAGTGTACACACACCCACACTCCATTTCCTTCTGATCGCTGATTGATTATTGTAATTAGTTAGTTCTACTTACTGTTATTACTTACTCTTACTGTACTAGGAGTCTAGGACACTCAGTCACTGTGTTCATAGGCTACTAGCTCCTGCGTGCGTGCACTCACTGTCTGAGTGTACACACACCCACACTCCATTTCCTTCTGATCGCTGATTGATTATTGTAATTAGTTAGTTCTACTTACTGTTACTACTTACTCTTACTGTACTAGGAGTCTAGGACACTCAGTCACTGTGTTCATAGGCTACTAGCTCCTGCCTGCGTGCACTCACTGTCTGAGTGTACACACACCCACACTCCATTTCCTTCTGATCGCTGATTGATTATTGTAATTAGTTAGTTCTACTTACTGGTGTTACTACTTACTCTTACTGTACTAGGAGTCTAGGACACTCAGTCACTGTGTTCATAGGCTACTAGCTCCTGCGTGCGTGCACTCACTGTCTGAGTGTACACACACCCACACTCCATTTCCTTCTGATCGCTGATTGATTATTGTAATTAGTTAGTTCTACTTACTGTTACTACTTACTCTTACTGTACTAGGAGTCTAGGACACTCAGTCACTGTGTTCATAGGCTACTAGCTCCTGCCTGCGTGCACTCACTGTCTGAGTGTACACACACCCACACTCCATTTCCTTCTGATCGCTGATTGATTATTGTAATTAGTTAGTTCTACTTACTGGTGTTACTACTTACTCTTACTGTACTAGGAGTCTAGGACACTCAGTCACTGTGTTCATAGGCTACTAGCTCCTGCGTGCGTGCACTCACTGTCTGAGTGTACACACACCCACACTCCATTTCCTTCTGATCGCTGATTGATTATTGTAATTAGTTAGTTCTACTTACTGTTACTAATTACTCTTACTGTACTAGGAGTCTAGGACACTCAGTCACTGTGTTCATAGGCTACTAGCTCCTGCCTGCGTGCACTCACTGTCTGAGTGTACACACACCCACACTCCATTTCCTTCTGATCGCTGATTGATTATTGTAATTAGTTAGTTCTACTTACTGGTGTTACTACTTACTCTTACTGTACTAGGAGTCTAGGACACTCAGTCACTGTGTTCATAGGCTACTAGCTCCTGCGTGCGTGCACTCACTGTCTGAGTGTACACACACCCACACTCCATTTCCTTCTGATCGCTGATTGATTATTGTAATTAGTTAGTTCTACTTACTGGTGTTACTACTTACTCTTACTGTACTAGGAGTCTAGGACACTCAGTCACTGTGTTCATAGGCTACTAGCTCCTGCGTGCGTGCACTCACTGTCTGAGTGTACACACACCCACACTCCATTTCCTTCTGATCGCTGATTGATTATTGTAATTAGTTAGTTCTACTTACTGTTATTACTTACTCTTACTGTACTAGGAGTCTAGGACACTCAGTCACTGTGTTCATAGGCTACTAGCTCCTGCCTGCGTGCACTCACTGTCTGAGTGTACACACACCCACACTCCATTTCCTTCTGATCGCTGATTGATTATTGTAATTAGTTAGTTCTACTTACTGTTATTACTTACTCTTACTGTACTAGGAGTCTAGGACACTCAGTCACTGTGTTCATAGGCTACTAGCTCCTGCCTGCGTGCACTCACTGTCTGAGTGTACACACACTAAATTTACTTGTGATTACTACTGATTATTGTAACTGCTAGTTGTACTTCCTGACTGTTACTACTTACTTACTGTACTAGGGGACACTCACTCAGTCACCTCACCAACCAACCCACTCCATTAAAGTACCCCACTTTTCACCCGCCCTTTTAAAAAACTTTTGTCTATACGCCCAAAACATTGAAGATGTCTGGAAGTGGCAGCCAGCGCGGTTTGGGCAAGGGGAAGGGCAGCAAGGGAATCAGGAGGAGAGGGAGCAGCATTGTGGCAAGCCGCGGCCGCGGGCGCGCCACCATGCACAGTTCTGCAGCAGCAGCAGCAGCGTCAGTGGCTAACATTCCTCCCATAGCCACTGGCCGTGGACGCCTTGGGCGCCGCCCAGCAGGAGCATCTGCAACTCACGCTGCAGAGACACAGCAGCAGCAGCGTGTAGCACCTGCTCCGATTTTCCTCCAGCCGGGTCGGAAACGTCCCATTGAGGAAAAGGATGCAGACACTGTGGTGCAACTCATGACGGAGGATGAGCAGCCCGCCATCAGCTCTGCATCCGAGGCCTCCACCCTCACCACCACCACCACCACCACCACCCCTGTTCGCAGCAGCCGCCCAGCAGGGTCTGGGGAGGAGGCCAGTTCACCGTCAGTCGCCGACCTGTCATTCAGCACTCTTTTGACCCCAGGCATGATGAGTCAATTGTCTGCTGTTGTTGGCGATTTTGAGGAGGAGATGCTGATGGGCACTTTGGGGGATGAGGGATTGGACAGCAAGACTGTGGCGACAGTCAAGCAGCCCATCCATGCATCAGGAGAGGAGTTTGGGGGGTCATCATCCCAGCAGGACATGTTTCAGGAGGGGGAGGATGATGGTGATGACCCGGTGACAGACAGAGACTGGGTGCCACCACCTCCAGGGGATGTCGTCCTCAGCAGCTCGGAGGAGGAGGAGGATGCGCTTGTGGGCCTTGCAAGGAGGCGCATCATTGCAAGCATTGGCAGCGTCCCACAGCCTGCTGGTGTCTCAGGCTCAGCAGCAGCAGCAGCAGCATCAGCCAGTACCACCACCAGCCGCACCCAAGCCCCCCCCCCAACCACCACAGGGAGACAGGCAGCAGCGCTTCCATGCCGTAGGGGGATGTTTCTGTCACCAATCTGGCGCTTTTTCACCATGCCCACTGTGTACAGCAAGTACGCCACTTGCAACCACTGTCAGCGGAAGTTGAGCAGAGGTGCAGACCCCTTAAAGTTCAGCACCAGCTCGCTCATCAACCACCTTGCGGCTAAACATTTCCACCAGCATGAGGAGTTCCAGAGGCTGAAGGCATCTGGTGCTGGCAGTGGCACCACACCCATCACTGCACAGCCTTCAGCAGCAGCAGCAGCAGCAACAGCAGCCACCCGCCCTCCTGCTCCTCCAGCAGCACCAGCAGGAGTGCGGAAACGCACTGCTCCTCCCCCCTCTGCAACTCCTGCCGCCGACACTGAGGCCTGTTCTGGCAGCCAGTCCTCAGTGGCCTCCTCCGCTGTGTCTGCTGATTCCCGTGTCAGCAAAAGGCCACGCCAGAGCCTTTTGAGCGAGTCCTTCCAGGGGGTGGTTAGGGCTCTGCCTCCCAGCAGCCGTCGCGTGCGGCAGCTGAACGGCTTGCTGGCACGGGCCATGTGCTCCCAACTCCTGCCGTACACGCTCGTGCAGGAGGGGAGCGACATGCGGGCGCTGCTTGCTTGCGCAGCCCCAGACTGGCAGCTCCCCAGCAGACACTTCTTCGCCCGCAAGGCCATTCCTGCACTGCACCGCTTTGTGATGGCCAATGTGGAGCGAGGGCTGGAGCACGCGGTTGGTGAAAGGGTCCACGTCACCATGGACTTCTGGAGCAGCCGCTTCGGAACAGGCCGCTACCTGTCCTTCACTGTCCACTGGGTCAGCTTGGTGGAAGGGGGTGAGGATGGGAGAGCAGCAGCGGGCACAGCAGCAGCAGCAGCAACACAGTGGGTGGTGCCACCCCGCAGGGTCAGGGGAACTGCAGCGGGTTCCTCCGATCCTCTGCCATCCTCCGCCACACCTGGCCAAACCCCCCGCCTCAGCAGCAGCGTGAAGGCCCGCCACTGCCAAGCGCTGCTGCACTTGGTCAGCCTTGGCAAGACCAAGCTGACGGCAGCCCACGTGTTGGCCAAACTCCAGGAGCAGGAGAGGATTTGGCTGACCCCCAGAGGCCTCAGAGTCGGAGAGGTGGTGTCCGACAATGGGGCCAATCTGGTTGCTGCCATAGACAGGGGAAACCTGACCCACATCCCCTGTCTTGCCCACGTGCTGAACCTGGTGGTGCAGAAGTTCCTGCGCACCTACCAGGGGATGGGCGAACTGCTGGAAACGGCAAGGAATGTTGTGCGTCACTTCCGGCGCTCGGCTGCAGCCTGTGCGAGCCTGGAAGACGTGCAAAAGGAGCTGGATCTGCCACGCCATCGGCTGATCATTGACGTTCCGACTCGCTGGAACTCCACCCTGGCGATGTTGGAGCGTCTGGTTGAACAGAGGCACGCTGTCAACCAGTACCTTGCCCTGGCCACTGTTTCCGCAGCTCAGAGAAGGGACAAGACCAGCAACATCCCGTCCATCGTCCCCGATGATGACTGGAGGCACATGCAGCAGGTGTGCTTTGTGCTGGCTCCCTTCCTGCAGGCCACAAACATGGTGAGCAGGGACCATGCTATGGTCTGCGAGTGGGTGCCCCTGGTTTCTCTGCTGAACAGGGCCCTCGATGCTTTGCTGGAACAGGGAGCGGCAGCCTTGGACCAGCAGGAGCGGCAACCAGCTGCGCAGTCCACCTCTGAGGGGGAGGAGGAGGAGGACTTGGTGGAGGTCCCTGACCTGGCTGCTGATGAGGGGGATCAGCACAGCGCAGCTGAGTTGGTGCGGGGGTGGAGAGAGGATGAGGCGGCAGAGGAGGAGGATGAGGACAGCACTGACATCGATGTGCCAGCAGACGTGGCCCGCCTCTTCCCAATGGCAGCGCACATGCTGACGTGCCTGCGCAGGGACCCCAGGGTGATCCAGATGAAACAGAGGGAGGACATCTGGATCAGCATGATGTTGGACCCACGCCTCAAGGGGAAGTTGAGCCAGTTCCTGCCGCCTGCAGGAGGAGACCCAGCGCAACAAATAAGGAGCTTGCAGCAGGCCCTTGTTGAGCGCTTGGAGGAAGCCTTCCCCCAGCCTTCCACCCCCACTGTCCAACAGCCAGCACAGAGGCAGCAGCAGGTGCCTGCATCCAGCAGCAGCAAGCGCCCCACAGACCTGCTGTCTCTCAGCCACGAGCTCTACAGGACTGTAGAGGCTCCGGCAGCAGTGACTAGAGAGGAGATGCATGCAGCAGCATCCTCCTCCGGTCACAGCCAGCGCCTGACCCGCATGGTGGCTGACTACATGGGGTCGTACAGCGGGCTTGACAGCGATGCCCCTGTTGATCCCATGGAGTATTGGGTCAAGCGCATGGAGATCTGGAGCGAGCTAGCGCAGTACGCCCTGGAAGTGCTGTCCTGCCCCCCTTCCAGCGTGCTGTCCGAGCGCTGCTTCAGTGCAGCTGGTGGCGTGGTCACCGAGAAACGCTCACGTCTGTCTCACAAGTCTGTGGACAGACTGACGTTTCTGAAGATGAACCAGGCGTGGGTGGAAGGCGAGTTCCTGGCCCCTGTTGTCGGCGAGAGGGGGACATGAACTGGCTGCCGGAACCATCGTTAATGTGCCTTACCACCCTTTACCACCTCCTGGCTCCTGCTCACTAAGCCAGCCTGGTTCACTTTGACTATTACGTCGCCTGCAGCCACACATTTTACACCTACAGTGGGCTGCTGTGTACTGCCCTTCTGCTGTCTGTCTGTGTTTCCCACTGCCAGGGTACACAGAATTACCTTCTTCTGCTGCCACTCTGCCACCAGCTATTACGTCAAACAATAGCTATATTGGTTGCAAAACCAAAACCAAACAAACCATTAAAAAAAAAAAAGGTTTAATTTTTCTGAGGTGCCCGGGTTGAAAACTGTGTTGTCCCAGTTGTGTATTGGACACAATGTGGGCTGCACGACCGCTGTCTGGGACCTCCTGTTGTGTTTATTTACAGCCCTGGTATCACCGCTAGGTACCAGGGCTATTATGTCACGCTGCCTACCTGCTGCCACACTCACACTACTCCTCCATTCCTCCTGCTGCTGCTGTCTGTCTGTGTTTCCCACTGCCAGGGTACACAGAATTACCTTCTGCTGCCACACTGCCACCAGCTATTACGTCAAACAATAGCTGCTCACATAATTACTCCTCCATTCCTCCTCCTGCTGCTGCTGCTGTCTGTCTGTGTTTCCCACCGCCAGGGTACACAGATTTACCTTCTGCTGCCACTCTGCCACCAGCTATTACGTCAAAAAATAGCTATATATCTGTGTAATTGGTTGTAAAACCAAAACTACGAAACCATTACAAAAAAAGGTTTAATTTTTCTGAGGTGCCCGGGTTGAAAACTGTGTTGTCCCAGTTGTGTATTGGACACAATGTGGGCTGCACGACCGCTGTCTGGGACCTCCTGTTGTGTTTATTTACAGCCCTGGTATCACCGCTAGGTACCAGGGCTATTATGTCACGCTGCCTACCTGCTGCCACACTCACACTACTCCTCCATTCCTCCTGCTGCTGCTGTCTGTCTGTATTTCCCACTGCCAGGGTACACAGAATTACCTTCTGCTGCCACACTGCCACCAGCTATTACGTCAAACAATAGCTGCTCACATAATTACTCCTCCATTCCTCCTCCTGCTGCTGCTGCTGTCTGTCTGTGTTTCCCACCGCCAGGGTACACAGATTTACCTTCTGCTGCCACTCTGCCACCAGCTATTACGTCAAACAATAGCTATATATCTGTGTAATTGGTTGTAAAACCAAAAACCAAAAAACCATAAAAAAAAAAGGTTTAATTTTTCTGAGGTGCCCGGGTTGAAAACTGTGTTGTCCCAGTTGTGTATTGGACACAATGTGGGCTGCACGACCGCTGTCTGGGACCTCCTGTTGTGTTTATTTACAGCCCTGGTATCACCGCTAGGTACCAGGGCTATTATGTCACGCTGCCTGCCTCATTGACTGCATGCTGCCACACACTCATCCTCCTCCTCCTGCTGCTGAATTTACCTCCTGCTGTCTGTGTGTTTCCACTGCCAGGGAGCACATACAATGGCGCTTCCAACATGCGTGCGCCACCAGCTATTTGTTGTTACGCTCAAAAATAGCTGCATTTCTTTAAAAAAAAAAAATGAAAAGAGAAATAAGTGAAGAAGAAGACGATATAGAAGAAGATGAAGAAGAAGAATATGAAGAAGAAGAAGAAGAAGAAGATGAAGATGAAGAAGATGAAGAAGAAGATGAAGAAGAAGAAGAAGAAGATGAAGATGAAGAAGATGAAGAAGAAGATGAAGAAGATGAAGATGAAGAAGATGAAGAAGAAGATGAAGAAGATGAAGAAGATGAAGAAGAAGATGAAGAAGATGAAGATGAAGAAGATGAAGAAGATGAAGAAGAAGATGAAGAAGATGAAGAAGAAGATGAAGAAGAAGATGAAGATGAAGAAGATGAAGAAGAAGATGAAGAAGATGAAGAAGAAGATGAAGAAGATGAAGATGAAGAAGATGAAGAAGATGATGAAGATGAAGAAGATGCAGAAGATGAAGATGAAGAAGATGAAGAAGAAGATGAAGATGAAGAAGATGAAGAAGATGAAGAAGAAGATGAAGATGAAGAAGATGAAGAAGAAGATGAAGAAGATGAAGATGAAGAAGATGAAGAAGAAGATGAAGAAGAAGATGAAGAAGATGAAGATGAAGAAGATGAAGAAGAAGATGAAGAAGAAGATGAAGAAGATGAAGAAGAAGAAGATGAAGAAGAAGATGAAGAAGATGAAGATGAAGAAGATGAAGAAGATGAAGAAGATGAAGAAGAAGATGAAGAAGAAGAAGATGAAGAAGAAGATGAAGAAGATGAAGATGAAGAAGAAGAAGATGAAGAAGATGAAGATGAAGAAGATGAAGAAGAAGATGAAGAAGATGAAGATGAAGATGAAGAAGATGAAGATGAAGAAGATGAAGATGAAGAAGAAGAAGAAGAAGAAGAAGAAGATGAAGAAGAAGAAGAAGATGAAGAAGAAGAAGAAGATATAGAAGAAGAAGATATAGAAGATAAAGAAGAAGAAGTATATACAGTACTGAACAAAATTCTGGACACAACTTCTCTTTTCACCTTTTTTTTTTTTAAAGGAACATCCCCACATAATCACTTGCTGTTGTTACTTGGAAAAAAATATGTTTCTTGCATCATTCACCCTCAAAACAAGTGTTGGGAAGCTATTTAAGGCCAATTCGAATAGTCAGCTCGAATAATGAGCTCGAATACCGACTCGAATAGTGAGCTCGAAGTCCGAGGTCGAATCGAATAGTAAAATTTATTCGACTCGAATATTCGACTGACCTCGAATAATTTACTATTCGAATTCGACCAAACTCGAATTTTAAAAAGGGGTATTTGAGCACCACTACATAGGGCTGGGAAACTGCAAGGAAATGCTGATGCCCTCTGAAGGACACATTTTCTCATGGCAGAAGGTGTCCGAACCCATGGGTTCGAACAGAGGGGGGAGGTATGTGACAAAGTGAATAGAAAATATTTATGTATTTTGTCTGGAATGGTGGTAGATGGGAGGTATGTTGCACCCAGGATCCGACGCTACATGCAGTAGCAGCTCCAGAGTTTGTGTGGCTTGGTTATGTGGATAGCTAAGTCTCACTATTGGGCTGGAGCTGACCAGAAGCAGGGAGGGTGGGTGCTTCTGGTCAGGGGTGCCTCTAGTCATTTTGTCACTCCAGGCGAGAAAACCTGTGGCGCGCCCCCCCACCCCCAGGAAAATAATCATAATGCAGCATCGTTTCACCAGAAAATAATCATAATGCGGCAGTGTTTCATCAGAAAATAATAGTAATTATCGTAATTCAGAATCGTAATTCACCAGAAAATAATCGTAATGTGGCAGTGTTTCACCAGAAAATACACTTATTGCAGCAGCAGTTCACCGGAAAATATTCGTAAGGTGGCAGCGTTTCACCAGAAAATACACTTATTGCAGCAGCATTTCACCAGAAATTAGTCATAGGGCAGCAGCGTTTCACCAGAAAATAATCGTAACGGGGCAGCGTTGTCAGAAAATAATCGTAATGTGGAAGCGTTTCACCAGAAAATACATGTAATGCGAGCAGAGGGAAAGAGTAGAGGGGGAGAGGCAGCATAAGATGTAAGAGGGGGGTAGAGGAACAGAGAAGGGGAGGGATAGGCAGCATAAGATGGAAGAGGGTGCAGAGAAACAGAGGGGAGAGGGAGAGACAGCATAAGATGGAAGAGAGTGCAGAGGAACAGAGAGGGGTAGAGACAGCATAAGATGGAAGAGGGGGCAGAGGAACAGAGAGGGGAGAGGGAGAGACAGCACAGCACTAAAGCACAGGTTTACAGCTTTACCAGCCTACAGCCTAACCAGCTTTCAAAGAAAACTCTAGTATCAAAAGAGCAGGGCACATTCTAGCAGTTATAACAGTACTGGGAGTCTGCACACAGGACAGGAAGTGTTCTTAGCAGCCTGCCTGCATACCTTCTCTTCTGCCTGTGCATGCAGCTTATCATCTCTGTCTGGAGCAGAAACGTCCCTTCTCCCGGGCTGTGTTGCTGTCTTGTGCGGGGGCGGGGCTCCAACACGGACACATCACATTCTTCTTTTTGTGACTGCATCTGTCCCCTGGCTGACTCGCTCCAGTGTCTGTGTGCAGCCAGTGACACAGGTGGGGGGGTCAGACTGTCGGGGGCATAAGCTGGCTGGCCGCTGGCTCCTGGTTTGACTGGCGTGGGGCGGAGTTACAGGCTGGGCCACACGAGGTAAACACTTTACCTGTGTGGCTACTGAGAAGAAGGGGCACGGCTTTAAGGAAGGAGCCTGGCAGAGAAGAGCAGTATTGATTGCTCTATTGGCTGGGGAGAAGTGGAGGTGGAGCACATGGTAGCGTGCCGAGCACCGGGGACTGAGTCGGGAGGTAATATAATATATAAAAAAAAAAAAAAAAAAAAACATGGTTACGGTAGCAGCGGCGGGGGAATGCGCCTCACCACCTCATGGCGCCCCAGGCAACCGCCTATACTTGCCTGGTGGGTGAGACGCCCCTGCTTCTGGTCATCCTATCCTGGGTGGAATTGCACTCCAGGTTTTACCTCAACTGGTCAGCTTCACAGCTGACACATAAAAAAGATGATCACTTCCTGGTGGGGAGTGAGTCAGTGTGTGTGAGCAGCATGGCTGCTAGTCAAAGACTGACAAAACTGCTGGGATTTATACAGGATTGCATTACTCAAAGGCTACCACCTTTCATATGGACTTTGCAAGAAAAGTGCTGTTTGAAACCCGCTGCATGTTAAGGTTTGCTTTGCTGTGCTGCGGACGTACTGTCTTTGAACTGTTTGTGTCACTTTGCTGTGGAATAAAAACACAAAGTTTTGCACCTTAAAACTGTGTCAGAGCCTGCTTCACTGTCTGCCGAGCCTACCAGTTGATGCTAGTCCCTCACAATATATATATATATATATATATAGTCTCAGTAACCCAGCAAAGGCAGGTGTCAGCTGATACCGAATAAGTGTGCTTCCTGGTTTCTTGATAGGCCTGACTAATACAGTAATACACCCACTCTATCCTTGAATCCAAAAAACAGAGGGCACATTCCAGTTGCTATTCCAAGCTTTATTGGTACAAAATAGCAGTAAAACACCCACATTTGGATGAGAGAGGTCACCAGTGCAGAGAGGTCAACAGCTGTTTTGCCTTTCACAAAGGTTCATTGAGCCTTCTGGCCCATATTCACGGGCAACAAAAACTGCATGTCGCTAGCACACGGGAGCGTGTGCGCGACAGTTCGGCGACAGCTCGTCGCCACGTCCCTCCGCATACATACTGCGGAAGAGGGACTAGTGGCGCGACGGAAGCTGTCGACGACGTTCCTCCTCCCCGCCGGAAACTCAGTGCGCCGGCTATGGGGTTGCTGTCGCTAGTCCGCATACACACGCGGACTAGCGACAGTTGCGGCGTTGCCGGGTTGCCGGTTCAATCGCCTGGCGACATCAGCGACGAGCGACGGTTCGGGGTGCGCGCCCGTGCAACGCCTCATACTCACGGGCGACCTGTCGCCGCAACATGCGCGTGCCGTGTGTTGCGGCAACAATTGTAGCCCGTGAGTATGGGCCATTCGATAAAGGCAAAACAGCTATTGACCTCTATGCATGGGCAACCTACCTACCTGTGAGTGTTTTACTGCTGATTTGTAAGAATAAAACTTGAATAGCCACTGGAATGTGCCCTCTGCTTTTTCTGTTCAAGGATGAATTGCTGATGTTGACTGGGAGCTGGCACTTCTGCTGAGTTGCTGGGGATTTTGGTGCTTATCACCTCTTTTTGATGACTGCACCCCACTCTATACACATACTGTGTTTCCCCGAAAATAAGACACTGTCTTATATTAATTTTTGCTCTAAAAGATGTGCTAAGGCTTATTTTCAGAGGATGTCTTATTTTGGCAAATTCTGGTAGTTTTCCTATACAAAATGTACATACTGTATGCCATGTTGAAACACGTGCAACATGCACAGAGCTTGTGGTTTGCAGATATTGGCTTTCACTTACAAGAAACTGATTCTGCTGATCATGTGAGTTAAGGTGCCCATACACTCGTCAGATTGGCAGCAGACAGATAAGAAATGCATCTGATGATCTATCTGATGCGTTTTTAGAACATTTTTTACCAGAATAGAATTCCAATAGATTTCAGTTTGAAATCTGTTGAAATTCGATCTGATGGCATTTTTTTGCCATCAGATTTCCATTAAGGCCAATGCAAACTGATAAGCAATCTCATCAGATCGACCTAAATTTTCCACCCTGCAAGTTCGATGGAAATCCATCGAAATCGATCGAAATCGGCCGTCGATCGGTCGATTGGCCAACCGATTTGCGATCGATCGATCGATCGATCGACCGCGATCGATCGGTCGGCCAGAAAATCGGCTGAGTGTATGGGCTGCTTAAGAGTCTATTTCTTGCATGCTCCCCAGAGCATAGGATAAGCTGTGTGTGTCCTGGGAAGAGGTGAAGTGCTGCTGATGCTTATCACAACAGATCAGGAGGACTGGCTCCAACAAAAACACAAATTGCCTGATACATATACAGGACTGTAGAACTCACATTATACTGCTGCTCTCCTGTATCCAGGCTTTGTATTCAGCGTGACTTGCTGGTGTATTGTGGGCTGCTAGCTAGGGCTTAAATTCGGGGGATGTCTTACATTTCAAGCATTCTTCAAATTCCTGCTAGGGCTTATTCTCAGGGGATGTCTTACTTTAGGGGAAACACGTTACCATGAACTTTGTATTAAATATTAAATTACAGTAATGGAAAGTATATTAATTTTGGGGAAGCAGTGGGACCCAGTCTTTAAGTACAGTAGATCCAACAAACAGCCTAAGAAGTTGGCCTTCATCACTCTGAGTACTGCTGGCGAATTGCGCTGGTGTTTGAGATTGCTGGTTAGTTGAGTCCTGGATAACCGGGGCTCTAATGTACTGAATATGCAAAACACTGCAATTTACTTCAATATATGTACCTTATATCAGGGTTCCCCAACCCTGACCTCAACGCCCACCAACAGTACACGTTTTGTGGAAATCCACAGAGGTAGTTATTCTGCTCTGCTGAGACACGAATTACCTCACCTGTGCATGTTAGTGGTTTTCTGCAAAACATGTACTGTTGGTGGGCCTTGAGGACAGGGTTGGGAAACTCTGCCTTATATGCATACCTGATGCTGTTTGTTGTCTTAGTCCTGTACTTTAACCCAATAAAAAACTGTAGAACAAAAAAGAGTAATAAATAAAAATAAAATTTAACATTGCTCTGCCACTGGGACCACCCATCTCTCCTCCGCTGGCTGCCAAGATGCACACCACTCCTCTAATGGCTGCCAAGACACACGCCACTCCTCTGCTGGCTGCCGGAATGGAACCACTACTCTGCTGGCCACCGGGACCATTTAGGTTAGTCTGCTTAGTGAAGGAGGTATATACTGTGGTATGTGGTGGGAACACATGTGCAATAGAACAATTAGCGAGCAGTATGCATACATAGGGATGTTCCTCAAGCCCCTGATGAGGACAAATAGGAAAGTGAGGACGAAACCTGAAGGGTGAAGTAAATATATCTGAACATTGCTGCACTATACAGCTGTGGGAGACCAGGATGGGAACGGGAGACGGAGGGACCAGGATAGCAGCAGGACACCAGGGTTGGTGAAGTCCAGCTACCTGCCTGTTACCTGAAATTTTATGATTATGTATGAGCTTAATAGAAAAGTTTTTGATTTATCCTGATTCTGTGAAGTGGAGAAGCCAAGAACAAACACAATAAGTGTTGTTTCCACTACGGTTAATTCTGGAGTGACATAGTATCTGGTAAGTGGCTTTCCAGAAGGGGTGTGTGCCGCACTAGGGGTGGTAACCTAATGGTGGTCACACACTGGTGAGGCTTGCCATGTCAAGTGAAGGGACATACTATAGTATGGAGTTACGCTATGTTGATTCCATTATATTTTTAATAGACCATTTATAGGGAGTGCAAATAATTAAAGAGAAGCAGGAGAACTGCAGTGATTGAACAATTGGTTGAAAAGTATAAATAGAGGATGAAACAGGACCAGGATCTCCAAAGCTATGAATTCCCTCTGCTAACAAAGTCCTATTTGGGTTTAATGGAGGATCATTTGTATGATTACAAACCTGGGATGAGTGGGGTATGGTCCAGTGTTAGTACAGTAGAAGATCCAGAAACACTCTCTTGGTCAAAATAGTATACTGGATCCAGCTGTGTATCCTGCCTGAGGATGAAACATACATTTTGAAGGTTTGCAAGAAAACTGTCTATAGTTAATCACTGCTTAAAGGGATACTTAAGTCAAAAATAAAAAATGACTTTTACTCACCTGGGGCATCCCTCAGCCCCCTGAAGCTGTATGGTGCCCTCGCAGCCTCGCTCCGATCCTCCTGTCCCCGCCGGCGGCTACTTCCAGGTTCGGCAACAGCCGCCGACAGGCTGGGAACGCGAGTGATTCTCCGCGTTCCCAGCCGCTGTATCACCCTCTATGCTGCTATAGCGTATAACATATACGCTATAGCAGCATAGAGGGTGATATAGCGGCTGGGAACGTGGAGAATCACTCGCGCTCACAGCCTGTCGGCGGCTGTCGCCGAACCCGGAAGTAGCCGCCGGCAGGGAAAGGAGGATCGGAGCGGGGCTGCAAGGGCACCATACAGCTTCAGGGGGCTGAGGGATGCCCCCGGTGAGTAAAAATCATTTTTTATTTTTGACTTAAGTATCCCTTTAAGCAGCAAGTTAATTTGACAAAAATCTAGGGAAATGTGAAGGTTGTGAAGAAAACAGGTTTACTGTTATTTATTTACTAGCTGATGGTCCTGCGTTGCCCGGGTATGCATTGAAATAAAACAAATCGGATTGGCTGTGGCTCCACCCCCTTTTCTGAATTTTAACCCCAGTCACCCAATGCCCAGCTGTATCAGGTAGAAGGCTTGTGCCATTAACAGTGCAAGAATGGCAGCAATTAAATATTTCCCTTAAAAAGCAAGAGGTTAATTTTCATTGGCTTTTGTTGGCTCCACCCACTTTTCTGAATATTAATCCCAGTCACCCAGTGACCAACTGTGCAAAGTTTGAGAACCCTAACATTAACCGTGTAAGAATGTCTACAATTTACATTTTTCCAGTGGCATTTGTATTTGTATCCACCCATTGATGACCCGACGTTGCCCAGGTATGCATGTCACTGGTGTTGGCTGTGCCCCCCTTTTTCTAACCCTAACACACAATTACTCAATGACAAAGTTTTTTAGCTTTGTGGTCTTTGGCATCAATAATTTGCATTGAAATGAAACAAATCTGATTGGCTGTTTGTGGCTTCACCCACTTTTTTAAATTTTAACCCCAGTTACCCAATGATCAACTGTATTAGGTTTGAGGCTTGTGCCATTAGCAGTGCAAGAATGGCAGAAATGAAGTACTCCCCTTGAAAATCAATAGGTGAATGTTGATTGGCTTTTGTAGGCTCCACCCACTTTTCTGAATAATACTCCTAGTCACCCAGTGAACAACTGTGCAAAGTTTGAGAACCCTGCTATTAACAGTGTAAGAATGGCTGCAGTTTACATTTTCTGGGATAAAAATTATCCTATATGTTATTCCAGGCAATGTACTATGTATGTGCCAAATTTCATTCAAATCCGTTCAGCCATTGTTGCATGATTGAGTAACAAACATCTAAGCAACCAAACTTTCACATTTATAATATTAGTAAAATAAGATTTTTTGAAGCACTGTCCATGTCTGTTTTCAGTGTTTAATGCCTCACCTGGACATGCTTCTTATAGTGTAGTGCAGGGGTCAGGAACCTTTTTGCCTGGGAAAGCAATAAATGCCACATATTTTAAAATGTAATTCCATGAGAGCCATACAATATGTTTCAAAGTGGGACAGTAGGACTTATGTCCCTGTTGCCATGGTGATATGTATACAGTTGATCCACCGGGAAGCAGCAGTGTCAGACACGTCTTCAGCTTCTCTTTGGTTTCAGCAACATCAGCAATTTTCCCAAAAGCCAGACAGGAGAAATACCAACTAACAGCTAGTATAATTAGCTAGGTCACTTGGGGGTTGATTCACTTTGTAGGTCGAGATCCCCGAACTTTGGCCCAATAAGCTGCCTGTCAAGTGACAAGCAGCCTATTGGGCCAATCAAAGTGCAGAGATCTCGTCCTACAAAGTCACTGGACCTGACAGGGTCCAGAGTGGGACAATTGGAGCATCCATTCGTTTTGGGGTAGCGTAAGTAAGTTAGTAGTGCATGCTACAGCAAAGTAGCGTGCCTACTTTGAAAATTCTACTTGCGTTGCCACACTAAGCTGCGCTGCTTGAGCAGTGTAGCTTAGTGAATAAACCCCTACTGATTTGTATGTGAGCCAGATGTAGCCACCAAAAGAGCCACATCTGGCTTCTGAGCCATAGGTTCCCTACCCCTGGTGTAGTGGATCTGAATGGTGTGTAAGGGTATCATCATGATATCAACCTTCCACTGGATTACCTGGATAGACTTTTCCCTCTATACCATTGTTTCATGGAATGCTCATCATGATTATGTAGCGGAAAAAACTTTTGTAATTATTTAAATGAATATTGATGTTGAGCATATTTCTCAGGAACTGAAGTCTAGACATGAGAATTCCATTATAAAATGCCTAGAAGAAATCTGTTTAGTGCTGGAATCAGATGTGTAAACTTGCTCACTTTGCAGATCTGTGGTCATGGTGTCGGACTTTAGCCAGCTGACGTGTTAGTAAAAGCTGGTCCATTTCCTTACCAGCAGTGCCGGGTTTCATCCCAAATGAATACATAGCGGAGAAATGTTTCTTACATGCAGCTTGTACTGTTACATAATGTTACATGGACAAAATGTGCAGCCCTGACCAGATGGTGGACTGCAGCACATTTTGTAGCATAGTCATATTCAACGTGAATTTGTAGCGAAGTTTACAAGCCCATTTTCAACTAGGGGTCTATAAATGCCATCTCATAGCTTAGAAACCAAAGTACTTAAAGTGTACCAGAGATGATCTAAAGTAAAAGTTTTATACATACCTGGGGCTTCCTCCAGCCCCATGCGCATGGATCGCCCCCACGCCACCGTCCTCAGCCTTCCAAACACAAAAGGAATGCTCACTCCCAGACAGCACTCTGCTACTTATATATAGTCTGCAGTCTGGAGGTCAGCCAATAAGAAGTACAAATAAATTACACCTGGTCTGCACTGTGCAGTACTTAATTAAGCAGAGGCTGAGCGATTTAGCCAAACGTTGGAGAGGGCTTCAGTCGCATATAGACAAGGACTATATAACCAGCAGGGAGCACCAGCATGCAGAAAACTTGCTCTCATCTGACCCCCTCCTCAGCCTTGTCTGTTGCTGGTACCAGTTCCTATAACTTCTGCCAGTCGTGGCCAGTCTGCGCAAGAGAAGTTTGCTCTCTACGTATCTCTCCGGCCGCTGGAGGACAGGCGCGTAGCTGGGGGGGTCGGGGTAGGTCAAGTGCCCCCGGGCGCCGGGTTCCTAAGGGCGCCCAGCTGAGCTGCTTTTTTTGGGGGGGAGGGGGGGAGAGGAGCAGCGCAGAGAAGAGGGAGAGCTGTGAGCAGCGGTAGGGAAGGGGGGCCATCTTCCCCCTCCTTCCCTCACCTTGGGGTGCTCTCCCTCCCTCGCTGTCCCCTTCATTAATGTCCGGGTGTCTGTCGCTGCGGGCGGAACTCACCTCCATCTCGCTCCAGCGCCGGAAGTTCAGGTGCCGCAGCCGCTGCTCTGGTCTGGACCAGACCAGAGTAGCGGCAAATCCATCCGGGGCTGCGACGAGACGGAGGTAAGTTCCGCCCGCTGCACCAGACACCTGGACATTAATGGGGGGGACAGCGTGGGAGGGAGAGCAGCTCTCCCTCTTCTCTGCGCTGCTCCCCTCCTGCTGGGGAGAGGGACACCTGGCTACCTACTCTGGGCACATATACCCCTGCCTACATATACTGGGCATATATACCCCTGGCTACATATACTGGGCACATATAACCCTGACTACATATACTGGGCACATATACCCCTGACTACATATACTGGGCATATATACCCCTAGCTACATATCCTGGGCATATATACCCCTGGCTACATATACTGGGCACATATACCCCTGCCTACATATACTGGGCATATATACCCCTGGCTACATATACTGGGCACATATAACCCTGACTACATATACTGGGCATATATACCCCTGGCTACATATACTGGGCATATATACCCCTGGCTACATATACTGGGCACATATACCCCTGCCTACATATACTGGGCATATATACCCCTGGCTACATATACTGGTCATATGTACCCCTGGCTACATATACTGGGCACATTTACCCCTGCCTACATATACTGGGCATATATACCCCTGGCTACATATACTGGGCATATATACCCCTGGCTACATTTACTGGGCACATATTATACCCCTGGCTACATATACTGGGCATATATACCCCTGGCTACATATACTGGGCGCATATAACCCCCTGACTACATACTGTATACTGGGCACATATACCCCTGGCTACATATACTGGGCACATATACCCCTGACTACATATACTGGGGACATATACCCCCACTACATATACTGGGCACATATACACCTGGCTACATATACTGGGCACATATACCCCTGACTATATATACTGGGGACATATACCCCTGACTAAATATACTGGGGACATATACCCCTGACTATATATACTGAGAACATATACCCCTGCCTACATATACTGGACACATATACCCCTGCCTACATATACTGGGCACATATACCCCTGCCTACATATACTGGGCACATATACCTCTGGCTACATATACTGGGCACATATACCCCTGGCTACCTGTTCTGGGGACATCTCTACCCCTGGCTACCTGTTCTGGGGACATCTATACCGCTGGCCACCTATTCTGGGGACATCTATACTGCTGGCCACCTATTCTGGGGACACCTATAGACCTGGGGCTACCTATTTTTGGGGAACCACTGCTGTCAGATTGAGTGTATTTTGAGGAACTGCTGCCAGGTGAGAGGTGTCTACCATATTAAGGGGGCATTCTGCCTATTTATGTGAAATGCTGTCTATTTATGTGCCTCATGACTGCTGAATTTGTCTTGTTGGGGGCCTTATGGTTACTGAATTTGTCTTGTTGGGGGCCTCATGATTGCTGAATTTGTCTTGTTGGGGGCCTCATGGTTGCTAAATTTGTTTTGTTGGGGGCCTCATGATTGCTGAGTTGGTCATGTTGGGGGCCTCATGTTTGCTCATGATTGCTGAATTTGTCTTGATGGGGGGGGGGGGGATTGTTCATGATTGCTGAATTTGTCTTGAAACATGCTGAAAGGTACATACTGAGGGAGGGTGGGTGAGCGTGAGCCTGCTAACCCCCATGTACATTTGGCCCCACCCATACCCACGCCCACATTTGTTATGTGGCCACGCCGCTTTTTGGCGCGGCACGCGCCGCAACCTTCACCTTGGTGGGCGCATTAATAGTCTTTGTCCCCGGGCGCTGAAAACCCTAGCTACGCCTCTGCTGGAGGAAGCCCCAGGTATGTATAAAACTTTTACTTTATATCATCTCTGGTTTCCTTTAATATTCTTTTTTTTCTGAAATTAGATTTCTGCAGCTAGAAATCTTGTTTTAGTCCTGTATGAAGCAGCTGTATGGAGGAATTCAGTGGAAAATTTTGTTCGTTGAGCAACACTATCTTGCATTGCAGACTGCATGGGGGAAGGCACACACTAAGCTCTATAAGAAGATTGCAGCCTATTCTAGTGAAAGCATGTGATGTTCAGCACTGGCAAGTGTCTGGGATCCAGATGAGGGTCCTGATGCAACAAACTTCTTTTGTGCCTTTAAGGCCTGGTGCACACCGAGCGGTTTTTGAAGCGTTTCGCAAACCACTTCCACCAGTGAAAACGCTTGGCTAATGTATTTCAATGGGATGGTGCACACCAGTAGTTTGAGGTTTTTAGCAAACCGCAAACGTGGGTCCTGCAGCACTTTTGTGGTTTGCAGATGCGTTTCTGCCTCAATGTAAAGTATAGGAAAAGCTCAAACTGCTCTGAAAAATGCTAATTAGAGCTGTTTTCCAGGCGTTTTTGTTACAGAAGCTGTTCAGTAACAGCTTCACTGTAAACATATTTGTAATCTGCTACAAAAAAACGCTCCAAAAAACACTAGGCATGTTTAGAAAACCACTCTAAATATGCCTAGAATTGCTCTGAAAAACTGCTTCAAAAACCTCTAGCATTTTGCAGATCTGCTAGCGGTTTTGGTGTGCACTGGGCCTTACTGCTGTTTTACCTCATATGTATGCATTAGCTGACTTCATGTTATCTCATCATTGACTAACATTAAGGCCGATCTTACACCAAGCTGTTGAATTTGCCCATATCGCATCTCATAGCAATGCAGAAAACAACATTCATATGATCCTGCAGCAGAGTGTGTTGACAGGGTCATATGCATATTGTTGCCCCCCCCTGATCACCCTTTGCCACCCCTCACCAAGTGACATACTCAGGGGCGGACTGACAACTCATGGGGCCCCCGGGCAATAGGAGATTATGGGGCCACCATACCAGTGTTTCCCACCTTTCACGTTATATTTTTACAGACTAAGATATAATTTACTGACAACAGTAAATATGTTATATTGTGATACTGTACACTGACAAAAACCCCTGCGCCGCGTGTAGTGCCAAAAAATGGGTGTGGTCACGCATCAGAATGTGGGCGTGGTCATGGGTGGGGCAAAATATACATGACTTTAGCAGTGGTGTAAAAGGTCTGCCGGGGAAGTTTGAACTCTGCCATAGTGTTTCCCTCCAAAATACATGTAATCTGACAGCATTTCACCAAAAAACCATGCAATTTGGCAGAGGTTCTTCCAAAATACAGATAATATGGCAGTCGTTCCCCCAAAATAGACGTTATCTGGCAGCATTGGTTCCCCCAAATACACATAATTTGGCAGCAGCTCCCCAAAATATGCGTAATCTGGCAGCGGATCACCAAAAATACATGTAGCAGCAGTGGTTCCCCCAAAATACACAGAATCTGGAAGCCGCAGTTCCCCCATTATACACAATCTGGCAGCGGTTCCCCAAAAATACACATAATCTGGCAGCTGTTTCTCAAAATACACTTAATCTGGCAGCAGCAGTTCCCCAAAAATAGTTAATCTGGCAGCAATTCCCCCAAAATAGGTGCCCCCAGTATAGGTAACCAGGTCAAAAGGTATCCCCAGTGTGGGCTTGCCCAGACTAGTGGCACACAGATCAGCGCTCCCTCCGGTGGCTGAACAGCGGTAAGTCTTCGCCCGCTGTCAGCCGCTTCCAGCTGTGCGACACTTTGCAGATTACGGAGGGGAGAGCCAGGAAGGGGGGCCCCAAGGTGAAAGAAGGGGGGGAACTTCCCCCCTTCTCCGCTGCTATGCCCATCGCCCTCCTTCACTGGCTGTCTCCCCTCCTGCTCAGGGTTCTCTGGCGGGTGGCGGGCCCCCCTCCTGACCACAGCCCTCGGTCCATGCCCGAGCGCCCTAATGGTCAGTCCACCCCTGGACATACTTGACAGGAAGTACATTACTAGGATTCCTGGGTTTCTCTGTCATATTCACGCTGTTCCATGCATGCATGCCGCACATCCGCCACCAACAAATTTAAAATCCCTGCGTCGTACATTGACTTACATGACTTTCGCGTTGTTGATTTTGTGGTGGGTCCGAGTTGGTTCAGGAACTTCCAGCGTAACATGACGTGGTAAGAGAGCTAGGCCCCATTGCCTTGAATTGTCATTGCATTACCCTGCAGCAAAACAGGGTGACACAACGCACACTTGCAAGGCAAGTGTAAAAAAAGTTAGGCATCCATTTGCTTGTTATTATGCACATAAACTGTGACATGAGCACAACATCTGTCAGTGCTTTTGCAGCACTTGCCGATTTCTGGTGATCAGCAAAGTGGTGCAACAGTGGAACCCTATGGTGGAGGTTCCACTTGCAGTGTTGCGTTCCTGGAAATCGCAAATGTACACAGCAGCACTGGATTTAATGTCCATGTGTTTCAAGTTAATTTCTGAACAGTAGAGGTCTGTACTGAAGTATACGCCAGAGAAGTGATGCTAGAAAAAATTCTCACTCATTAAATGCACACCATGATTTTTATACAGGATATCGAGCACATCTGTAACTTCAAGTAGCTGCATCTCCCTGTGCCAAAAGCTGTAATAACAATCAAATCTGGCTACTCCGAAAGTGGAAATAGCACTGTATTATCTTTGACAATAAAATGATCACCAACCAACAAAGTTGTATTGCGCTGATAGTAGCAAAGTCAACAATTTCTCATTGTACTGTAACCCTGTATGACTTCTGCAGTACAGATCTTTTCACTCTTCTAAGTTAACTACCCTGAAACTTTATCTGCTGCCAGCAGTGGGCAACACTCTCGCTCACCTCTCTTCACAGCTCATCTTGCTTGCGCAGCCACATAGCTCCTCCATATGGCTTTTGGATGTTCTCACGGCAGAATACCTGGAAGGTGTACAGAATTATGTCCCTATACACTGTTGGTGATGTGAGGAGAGGACAATGGATGTGACCCAGCACTAGAGGCAGGTGATGTATGTATAACACTGCCTTTGCTACTCTGCAAAAAGAATCACTGGAAAAAAGTGGAGCGCGCCATAGTGTATTACATCAAAGAGGGGACGTTTATTGCACTTACAAGTTATACTCACAATATTCACAATTCAAGTAGGCGTGTCAGCGGGCAGCCAGCCGCTATGGTTCAGTGGAGGATAACGCGCTGTGGCCAGCAGCGCGGGTCCCGATCGTCTGGGCTCCGTCTCACTGGTGGTGGGCGTGGCTCATCCCTCAACACGCGTACGACGTCATTACGCGTTTCGGCGCTCTGCGCCTTCGTCAGATGACGTCGTATGCTTCAAAGCGCAGGGTTATAGGCTTCCCCCAAGCGTTGCCATAGCAACCTGGGGAAGCCGTAGAAAGCTTTATTAAAACTTTGTTAGAACGCACAATACACACATACTAGTGGTCCTCTAATGTCGGACTTGCGTATACTAATAAGACAGCGCGTCATCCTCCATAGTTATAAAGGGGATATGCGCACAAATCAATTTCCATATGGAGGAAACAACACAGTAAAATCCGCGACAGGTATTCAGTGGATAAAACATATGGGATAAATACATTATAAGAAGAAATAAGAGAAATCCATACATGTATATACATATCCTAAAAATTGTTAAAACATAAATAACACTTACAAATAGGGCATAAAAATGGCAAAAAATGAAGGTAAAGATAAGAAATAGATATTGTAAATACTTTAAATACTAGGCAAAATTTATGACAATTCATCAATAAAATGGGGCACAAATGATGCACCACAAATGAGCTCCTACTTTTGGCCCATGGACGGGTTCCCTTAGTCCAATCAGACTCAGAAAGGGCTCAGGGGCTGGGGGAACGCCGGAAAAGCGGAACTCAGCGTAGAGAACATTCATTAAAGGTGTAGTCACTAGAAACAAACCGCGGGACCGAACCGCTCCAAAAACACCAATAAAACGTAGGGGAAAGGACGTCTTAGTGTACAATCGTTACATAAGGAGATGTATGGTGCAACACTTGTGCTCCTACTTAAAATTCGCACACAAAGACTCACGGACTCATTTAATACATTACTTCAAATCCATCATAAAGAAAAGGAGGACCAATTCAATACATTACTTAAGGTGAATTACTTAAAATTGATTATACAACAGGGAGGACCTTGATGGGCTACAACATTATCTCTAGTGGTGGCGCCCATATATCCCCGAACACAATTAGATTATTTCGTGGGATGAGGATGGTGTGGTGGGGTAGTGCCAATGGATGAGCACATAAACGCAAACCCAATGTGTAGGGATGGATATGGTCGGTGTCCGACAGAGTGTAGGCAACACCTGGGGGCATAGAAGGATACAACAGTCCCCACCCACCCTGGTGGAACCCCCAATGTATACATATATACCTACACACCTCCATCTATATATACATATACACATATGTATATCAATACGTGTACCCCTCCCACTATACGGTGGAGAGGGCACTGGGGGGCGGGGGGGAGGGTTTTTTTTTTGTTGGTGGGAGAGTGGGAGGGAGGGATGTGGGCGGGGGAGGGGAATTGGGAGGGGAAAAGGGATGTGAGGAAAGGAAAGGGGGGGGGGAATTGGAAAGGGGATGGGGAGGAGGGGGTGGGGGAAAGAGTGGGGTAGGGAGCATAGGGAAGGGAAGGTGGGACAGGAGAGGGCTGGGGTGTACCCCACAGCCTGTTGGAACCCTTTCGGGCTGGAGTGGCTGAACTGGGCATGCCACTGATGGCCCCAGAGTGTCCAAAATCATGTCCAGAGAGTGGATGGACAGGGGGCATATGAGGGGTGGTATGTGTGTGTTTCTGAATGTGTGAATATGAGACACACTGGGATTCATACTAGGTATTATGTTATAATATAAATGTCGCCCTCATGTTCAATGTCAGGAAGGGGGCTAGGAAAAGTGAACCTGCTATGGACACAACCTACTATTTACATACTCACCACCCTCATCTAGTGTCAGGGTCTGCTACTAATGGGGAAGCTAGAAGGAGGAGACAAAATGAAAGGTAATGCAATTAGACAATGAGCACTGTATATATTGCAATACAGATAGCAGTACCTTACAATTAGCAACATAGACAAAAAAGGACGGAAAAGTTATTCACAAGAAAGTGGAAATTTCGAGGCCCTCATTCAGTCCTTTAGGGCTTAGCGTATCTAATTTAAAAATCCAGAAAGTCTCTCTTTCACATAATCTCCTAAACTTCTGTCCTTGGAGGAGTGTTTTAGGAATCACTTCTAAGCCGACTATTTTGAGAGTCTCGACATTACTATTGTGGTACTCTTTAAAATGGCGGGGAACACTGTTTATCAACCTCATCCAAAATGTTTCTCTTGTGTTCACCTAATCTTTGTCTCAGTGGTCTGGTGGTTCTGCCCACATAAAATTTTTTACAACCACACGTTAACAGGTATACCACATAGTCGGTTCCACAGTTCACAAAATCTTTTAGTTTATGGGTGCAATGGTTATTGTCTGATATTTCGATGCACCTATGACTGATGAAGGGGCAGCAGCCACAACGTTTGACATTCCACCTATAGGTGCCCTTCAAAGCTGGAAACATACTTTCTCGTTTAGTGTTTTTCTTTTTGATGTTACTCGGGGCAATACTGTTTTTAATGGACCTGGCTTTCTTAAAGATGACCGCTGGACGTTCTGGGATAATATTCCTCAGTATGGGATCTTGCTTCAGAATAGGCCAGTTTTGGATCATTATGTTCTTGATTTTATTAGAGGCCTCAGAATAAGGAGTAATAAAGGAAACATCGCTATGTGTATTAGCTCTGGCATTATCATTATTTACACGCTTGGGTTTGATTCTGTACTCGTCAAAGGTACTTTTTATATGATCCGCCCTGTACCCTTTTTCTATGAATTTCTTAGACAAAATCTCACCCTGAGCAATATAGTCACAATCTGTGGTGCAATTACGTCTGAGTCTACAGAATTGGCTCCTGGGGATATTCTGTATCCACCTGTTGCACAAAGAATCACTGGAAAAAACCCAAGCGTGTAAATAATGATAATGCCAGAGCTAATACACATAGCGATGTTTCCTTTATTACTCCTTATTCTGAGGCCTCTAATAAAATCAAGAACATAATGATCCAAAACTGGCCTATTCTGAAGCAAGATCCCATACTGAGGAATATTATCCCAGAACGTCCAGCGGTCATCTTTAAGAAAGCCAGGTCCATTAAAAACAGTATTGCCCCGAGTAACATCAAAAAGAAAAACACTAAACGAGAAAGTATGTTTCCAGCTTTGAAGGGCACCTATAGGTGGAATGTCAAACGTTGTGGCTGCTGCCCCTTCATCAGTCATAGGTGCATCGAAATATCAGACAATAACCATTGCACCCATAAACTAAAAGATTTTGTGAACTGTGGAACCGACTATGTGGTATACCTGTTAACGTGTGGTTGTAAAAAATTTTATGTGGGCAGAACCACCAGACCACTGAGACAAAGATTAGGTGAACACAAGAGAAACATTTTGGATGAGGTTGATAAACACAGTGTTCCCCGCCATTTTAAAGAGTACCACAATAGTAGTGTCGAGACTCTCAAAATAGTCGGCTTAGAAGTGATTCCTAAAACACTCCTCCAAGGACAGAGGTTTAGGAGATTATGTGAAAGAGAGACTTTCTGGATTTTTAAATTAGATACGCTAAGCCCTAAAGGACTGAATGAGGGCCTCGAAATTTCCACTTTCTTGTGAATAACTTTTCCGTCCTTTTTTGTCTATGTTGCTAATTGTAAGGTACTGCTATCTGTATTGCAATATATACAGTGCTCATTGTCTAATTGCATTACCTTTCCTTTTGTCTCCTCCTTCTAGCTTCCCCATTAGTAGCAGACCCTGACACTAGATGAGGGTGGTGAGTATGTAAATAGTAGGTTGTGTCCATAGCAGGTTCACTTTTCCTAGCCCCCTTCCTGACATTGAACATGAGGGCGACATTTATATTATAACATAATACCTAGTATGAATCCCAGTGTGTCTCATATTCACACATTCAGAAACACACACATACCACCCCTCATATGCCCCCTGTCCATCCACTCTCTGGACATGATTTTGGACACTCTGGGGCCATCAGTGGCATGCCCAGTTCAGCCACTCCAGCCCGAAAGGGTTCCAACAGGCTGTGGGGTACACCCCAGCCCTCTCCTGTCCCACCTTCCCTTCCCTATGCTCCCTACCCCACTCTTTCCCCCACCCCCTCCTCCCCATCCCCTTTCCAATTCCCCCCCCCCCCTTTCCTTTCCTCACATCCCTTTTCCCCTCCCAATTCCCCTCCCCCGCCCACATCCCTCCCTCCCACTCTCCCACCAACAAAAAAAAACCCCCTCCCCCCCGCCCCCCAGTGCCCTCTCCACCGTATAGTGGGAGGGGTACACGTATTGATATACATATGTGTATATGTATATATAGATGGAGGTGTGTAGGTATATATGTATACATTGGGGGTTCCACCAGGGTGGGTGGGGACTGTTGTATCCTTCTATGCCCCCAGGTGTTGCCTACACTCTGTCGGACACCGACCATATCCATCCCTACACATTGGGTTTGCGTTTATGTGCTCATCCATTGGCACTACCCCACCACACCATCCTCATCCCACGAAATAATCTAATTGTGTTCGGGGATATATGGGCGCCACCACTAGAGATAATGTTGTAGCCCATTAAGGTCCTCCCTGTTGTATAATCAATTTTAAGTAATTCACCTTAAGTAATGTATTGAATTGGTCCTCCTTTTCTTTATGATGGATTTGAAGTAATGTATTAAATGAGTCCGTGAGTCTTTGTGTGCGAATTTTAAGTAGGAGCACAAGTGTTGCACCATACATCTCCTTATGTAACGATTGTACACTAAGACGTCCTTTCCCCTACGTTTTATTGGTGTTTTTGGAGCGGTTCGGTCCCGCGGTTTGTTTCTAGTGACTACACCTTTAATGAATGTTCTCTACGCTGAGTTCCGCTTTTCCGGCGTTCCCCCAGCCCCTGAGCCCTTTCTGAGTCTGATTGGACTAAGGGAACCCGTCCATGGGCCAAAAGTAGGAGCTCATTTGTGGTGCATCATTTGTGCCCCATTTTATTGATGAATTGTCATAAATTTTGCCTAGTATTTAAAGTATTTACAATATCTATATCTTATCTTTACCTTCATTTTTTGCCATTTTTATGCCCTATTTGTAAGTGTTATTTATGTTTTAACAATTTTTAGGATATGTATATACATGTATGGATTTCTTTTATTTCTTCTTATAATGTATTTATCCCATATGTTTTATCCACTGAATACCTGTCGCGGATTTTACTGTGTTGTTTCCTCCATATGGAAATTGATTTGTGCGCATATCCCCTTTATAACTATGGAGGATGACGCGCTGTCTTATTAGTATACGCAAGTCCGACATTAGAGGACCACTAGTATGCGTGTATTGTGCGTTCTAACAAAGTTTTAATAAAGCTTTCTACGGCTTCCCCAGGTTGCTATGGCAACGCTTGGGGGAAGCCTATAACCCTGCGCTTTGAAGCATACGACGTCATCTGACGAAGGCGCAGAGCGCCGAAACGCGTAATGACGTCGTACGCGTGTTGAGGGATGAGCCACGCCCACCACCAGTGAGACGGAGCCCAGACGATCGGGACCCGCGCTGCTGGCCACAGCGCGTTATCCTCCACTGAACCATAGCGGCTGGCTGCCCGCTGACACGCCTACTTGAATTGTGAATATTGTGAGTATAACTTGTAAGTGCAATAAACGTCCCCTCTTTGATGTAATACACTATGGCGCGCTCCACTTTTTTCCAGTGATTCTTTGTGCAACATACCCCACCACGGAGCGTCGCAGTGTATACATCTGCAGAGGAAGTATCCATTTGTGACAACTTGAGACCAGGAGCGCAAGAAATTTGTTTTTTGCTACTCTGCAAGTCTGGGGGCTCAAAGGCCAAGTGTGTATGTGTGTTGGGGGGAGGGAGGAGGGGGGGGGGGGGGTGAGTCATTTGTATTTACACCCTTGGAAACACACATGGGCTCATATGCAGGACCGGGCCGAGGCAGAGGCAAGAGAGGCTCCAGCCTCTGGGCACAGTGTAGGAGGGGGCGCATAACTCACTCAGCTATAATTCCCCTATTGTGTTTGAAGCAGAGAAATAAGAAAAGGGGATACATGGTGGTGACTGCAAGCCAGATAACTAGAGATTAAGGTGTTGGGGGCCCTGGGGTGCCTCTTAGTCTAATAGCAATCAGTGTGTGACGGCTGGGGTGGAGGGATGGAGGGGCGCACTTTGATGACTCAGCCTTGGGTGCTGGAGGTCCTTGTCCCGGCTCTGCCCATATGCAATTAACATGTTCACCTGAGCTATCTTATCTCCTAAGTGATAATTTTACATCTTCTCTTTAAAATAACTTTTCAGCACTCTACAATTGAAAAAAAAAAATACTGAAAAGTAGGTGAAAAGGTCCTATCAAATTATTTTAAGTATTTTCTTGCTTGGTCATGGCTTAAAAAGCATTTTATTAACAAATTGTGAAAATATCACCTAGGTGAAAACTCAGCAGAAAAAATGAATTGCATATGGGTCATGTTATCTAAAGTAAACTGTAGTAATGCTTTTGTAACTGTATTTTCTTATGTAGAAATGAGTGTTATAGTTGCCTATCTGCAGTCCTTCACCTCATTCCAGACCCCAACATGTGGCTTCCTTTCTGTCTTAAAAATGGGGTCTGTGAACTAGGTGTCTGCAGCAGACTCTGCCAGCTTATTGACCTATAAACACTCACAACCATAGAACAAAGATGACCGGGTCTCCATTTCATTTAATTTATTAAATTATCACAACAAAAATGCACAACGTTTTGGCAACCAGTGCAGATAACCAAAGTAATGTGAAGAACTAGCCGAGAAATGTTCTGCACCGCTTAGTTTACTAAACCTGCTAGGTCAATGAGTATTAAACTTTGAACCATAGAAAGAAGAAGAAATAGACAAACAGCACCACCTGTTGTTTAAAGGCTGTATCACAAATTATTTATTAATTCAATCAACAATCTATTCAAATACTGTAGTATGTTAAAACCATTTAAAACTAAAATGTACGATCTCCCTCCAAGTCTGATAAGCAGAGTTATCTATCATACCAGAGGGGTTCACAGTAGAGCCCCTCTGTTACAGAATGCGCTCTAAAGTGCAATGCATAGAATTGTAACAACAATAACAAAAGTTTAGTGCAAACAAAATTCAAAGGACTGCAAAAAAGTTCTGTTGTGCACAGCATAAAACAATAGTAATAATTGTCAATAGAAATACTAGTAACTAAAGTGCAATAATCATAACATGTGTGATCAAAATTGCAGTATGTCTGTGGCCAAATTGGAACAGCATACAGGTTCTGAAAAACAGAGTACAATGGTAAAAAAAGGGTATACCAGACCGAGCTTCTTGTAACAAAATAGTCAAAACAATATGCTGCAGGAAGGAGAGGCATGGAACAATGTTCCTAATATTGCTCCAGCTATACCAGTTCCACGGGTATGCTGCTGCTTCCTCAAGAGCCAAATGTCCTTTGACTTGACATTTGGCTCATGAGAAAGTGGGTACCAATGAATCAAATTCAAGCCCCTGATTTAACCACTTCCCGACCGCCGTATATACAATTGGCGGCCAGGAAGTGGACCCCGCAAGGACCGCCGTATAGACAAATGGCGGCGGTCCTTTTACGGGCATGGGCGGCGTGATCGCGTCATTCGTGCCGCGATCGGCCGCCGGCGCCTGGCTCCGCCCCCTCGCGCTGTAACCCGCCGGCTGTTCGGAAGTGCCGGCGGGTTACTAGCACCCAGATCGCCGCATGCAAAGTGTATAATACACTTTGTAATGTATACAAAGTGTATTATACAGGATGCCTCCCGCCCTGGTGGTCCCAGTGTCCGAGGAACCACCAGGGCAGGCTGCAGCCACCCTAGTCTGCACCCAAGCACACTGATTTCCCCCCCCCTGCCCCCTGATCGCCCACAGCACCCCTCAGATCAATCAGCCCCTAACCTGCCCCTTGCGGGCAATCTGATCACCCACCCACACCAATAGATCGCCCACAGATCCGACGTCAGATCACCTCCCAAGTGCAGTGTTTACATATGTTCTCTACCCTAAACACCCACTAATTACCCATCAATCACCCCCTGTCACTGCTACCTATCAGATTAGACCCCTATCTGCCCCTAGGGCACTCAATCACCCGCCCACACCCTCAGAGCGCCCTCAGACCCCAGCCCTGATCACCTCACCAGTGCATTGCTTGCATCTATTCCCCCCTCTAATCACACCTTGAGACACCCATCAATCACCTCCTGTCACCCCCTAGCACACCTACCCATCAGATCAGGCCCTAATTTGCCCCATGTGGGCTCCTGATCACTCGGCCAAACCCTCAGATCCCCCTCAGACCCCTTTCCATCACCTCCACAGTGCATTGATTGCATCTATTTTCCCCTCTAACCACCCCCTGAGACACCCATCAATCACCTCCTGTCACCCCCCTAGCACTCCTATCCATCAGATCAGGCCCAATACAACCTGTCATCTAAAAGGCCACCCTGCTTATGACCAGTTCCACAAAATGTGCCCCCTCATAGACCACCTGTCATCAAAATTTGCAGATGCTTATACCCCTGAACAGTCATTTTGAGACATTTGGTTTCCAGACTACTCACGGTTTTGGGCCCGTAAAATGCCAGGGCAGTATAGGAACCCCACAAGTGACCCCATTTTAGAAAAAAGACACCCAAAGGTATTCCGTTAGGAGTATGGTGAGTTCATAGAAGATTTTATTTTTTGTCACAAGTTAGCGGAAAATGACACTTTGTGAAAAAAAAACAATTAAAATCAATTTCCGCTAACTTGTGACAAAAAAATAAAAACTTCTATGAACTCACCATACTCCTAACGGAATACCTTGGGGTGTCTTCTTTCTAAAATGGGGTCATTAGTGGGGTTCCTATACTGCCCTGGCATTTTAGGGGCCCTAAACCGTGAGTAGTAGTGTTGAAACAAAAATGATCTGTGAAATCCTAAAGGTACTCATTGGACTTTGGGCCCCTTAGCGCAGTTAGGGTGCAAAAAAGTGCCACACATGTGGCATCGCCGTACTCAGGAGAAGTAGTATAATGTGTTTTGGGGTGTATTTTTACACATACCCATGCTGAGTGGGAGAAATCTCTCTGTAAATGGACAATTGTGTGTAAAAAAAATCAAACAATTGTCATTTACAGAGATATTTCTCCCACCCAGCATGGGTATGTGTAAAAATACACCCCAAAACACATTATTCTACTTCTCCTGAGTACGGCAATACCACATGTGTGGCACTTTTTTTGCAGCTTAACTGCGCTAAGGGGCCCAAAGTCCAATGAGCACCTTTAGGCTTTACAGCGGTGCTTACAATTTAGCACCCCCAAAATGTCAGGACAGTGAACACACCCCACAAATGACCCCATTTTGGAAAGTAGACACTTCAAGGTATTCAGAGAGGGGCATGGTGAGTCCGTGGCAGATTTCATTTTTTTTTTGTCGCAAGTTAGAAGAAATGGAAACTTTTTTTTTTTTGTCACAAAGTGTCATTTTCCACTTACTTGTGACAAAAAATAATATCTTCTATGAACTCACTATGCCTCTCAGTGAATACTTTGGGATGTCTTCTTTCCAAAATGGGGTCATTTGGGGGGTATTTATACTATCCTAGGATTCTAAAGATATACCCCAAAACACATTATACTACTTCTCTTGAGTACGGCGGTACCACATGTGTGGCACTTTTTTACACCCTAAGTGCACTAAGGGGGCCAAAGTCCAATGAGTACCTTTAGGATTTCACAGGTCATTTTGCGACATTTGGTTTCAAGACTACTCCTCACGGTATAGGGCCCCTAAAATGCCAGGGCAGTATAGGAACCCCACAAATGACCCCATTCTAGAAAGAAGACACCCAAAGGTATTCCGTTAGGAGTATGGTGAGTTCATAGATGATTTTATTTTTTTGTCACAAGTTAGCGGAAATTGATTTTAATTGTTTTTTTTCACAAAGTGTCATTTTCCGCTAACTTGTGAAAAAAAATAAAATCTTCTATGAACTCACCATACTCCTAACGGAATACCTTTGGGTGTCTTCTTTCTAGAATGGGGTCATTTGTGGGGTTCCAGTACTGCCCTGGCATTTTAGGGGCCCTAAACCGTGAGGAGTAGTCTAGAAAACAATAGCCTCAAAATGACCTGTGAATAGGACGTTGGGCCCCTTAGCGCACCTAGGCTGCAAAAAAGTGTCACACATGTGGTACCGCCGTACTCAGGAAAAGTAGTATAATGTGTTTTGGGGTGTATTTTTACACATACCCATGCTGGGTGGGAGAAATCTCTCTGTAAATGGACAATTGTGTGTAAAAAAAATCAAACAATTGTCATTTACAGAGATATTTCTCCCACCGAGCATGGGTATGTGTAAAAATGCACCCCAAAACACATTATACTACTTCTCCTGAGTACGGCGGTACCACATGTGTGGCACTTTTTTACACCCTAAGTACGCTAAGGGGCCCAAAGTCCAATGAGTACCTTTAGGATTTCACAGGTCATTTTGCGACATTTGGTTTCAAGACAACTCCTCACGGTTTAGGGTCCCTAAAATGCCAGGGCAGTATAGGAACCCCACAAATGACCCCATTCTAGAAAGAAGACACCCAAAGGTATTCCGTTAGGAGTATGGTGAGTTCATAGAAGATTTTATTTTTTGTCACAAGTTAGCGGATAATGACACTTTGTGAAAAAAAAACAATTAAAATCAATATCAGCTAACTTGTGACAAAAAGATAAAATCTTCTATGAACTCACCATACTCCTAACGGAATACCTTGGGGTGTTTTCTTTCTAAAATGGGGTCATTAGTGGGGTTCCTATACTGCCCTGGCATTTTAGGGGCCCTAAACCGTGAGGAGTAGTGTTGAAACAAATATGACCTGTGAAATCCTAAAGGTACTCATTGGACTTTGGGCCCCTTAGCGCAGTTAGGGTGCAAAAAAAGTGCCACACATGTGGTATCGCTGTACTCGGGAGAGGTAGTATAATGTGTTTTGGGTGTATTTTTACACATACCCATGCTGAGTGGGAGAAATCTCTCTGTAAATGGACAATTGTGTGTAAAAAAAAATCCAGCAATTGTCATTTACAGAGATATTTCTCCCACCGAGCATGGGTATGTGTAAAAATACACCCCAAAACACATTATACTACTTCTCCTGAGTACGGCAATACCACATGTGTGGCACTTTTTTGCAGCTTAACTGCGCTAAGGGGCCCAAAGTCCAATGAGCACCTTTAGGCTTTACAGGGGTGCTTACAATTTAGCATCCCCAAAATGTCAGGACAGTGAACACACCCCACAAATGACCCAATTTTGGAAAGTAGACACTTCAAGGTATTCAGAGAGGGGCATGGTGAGTCCGTGGCAGATTTCATTTTTTTTTTGTCGCAAGTTAGAAGAAATGGAAACTTTTTTTTTTTGTCACAAAGTGTCATTTTCCACTTACTTGTGACAAAAAATAATATCTTCTATGAACTCACTATGCCTCTCAGTGAATACTTTGGGATGTCTTCTTTCCAAAATGGGGTCATTTGGGGGGTATTTATACTATCCTGGAATTCTAGCCCCTCATGAAATATGTCAGGTGCTCAGAAAAGTCAGAGATTCTGGAAAATGGGAAAATTCACTTTTTGCACCATAGTTTGTAAACGCTATAACTTTTACCCAAACCAATAAATATAGGCTGAATAGGTTCTTTTTAATCAAAAACATGTTTGTCCACATTTTGTGTGCTGCATGCTTACAAAATTTTACTTTATTTGAAAAATGTCAGCACAGAAAGTTAAAAAAATCATTTTTTTGACAAAATTCATGTCTTTTTTGATGAATATAATAAAAAGTAAAAATCGCAGCAGCAATCAAATAGCACCAAAAGAAAGCTTTTTTAGTGACAAGAAAAGAAGCCAAAATTCATTTAGGTGGTAGGTTGAATGAGCGAGCAATAAACCGTGAAAGCTGCAGTGGTCTGAATGGAGAACAAGTGCCTGGTCCATAAGGGGGGTAAAACCCACAGTCCTCAAGTGGTTAACAGCAACAGGAAGTGAGTGATTTTCTTTGTAAAAGGTGCACAATCAGCAATAACAAATGCTTGGTTATACGTTGAACGGAGGCAACAAAATAGAGTAAAACAGATTAAAAACAGTTTTGGGAGGTCGTAATGGACTTACCTCACCAATTAGACTAAAACAGTCAATATTCAGTTAAAAAAAAATCATTAGTAGAAAACTGTACACAATGCAATGCGTTTCACGGGTTTTCTTCTGTCTATTCAAAAAAACATCTGTGTGCTAATATACTACACTATTAGGGGATCTCCCTTGTTCCTTTTTGTTTTTCAAGCAATAACAAATGGGCAGAGATTCTTTGTAATAAAAAATGTTTTGGCCAGAAATTAGTTTGGAATACTTCAATTGTTAACCCAGAAGCACTTTATGAATGTCCTCGTCTCTGACAGTGATTTCATATGAATAACTTCTGAATGGAACAGTTAGGAGAAACAAGTACTCATTAAGTCCAGCACTGATTATTTAATGTGAGTGTGACATGCTCTTTGAGATAAAGGAGGGTGAAGTACTTTAGGGTGATGCCCTACACTAACTCTGATCTCCCAAAAGGCAGCTTTTTTAAAATTATATATATACGGTATATTAATCCAAAAAGGGGAATTTCTCCGGTGAGCCTGGCAGAAGCTGGTGTTCTATATTAGTTCATTTTTGGATAATATCTTGGCAATCACTCATTTCTAATTTGCATCAAAGTAGCTGTCTCTGCAAAGTTGGTGGTTAGTATCATGCATACAACTCTTATACATATAGTGTTGAGGGAGGGTTAGGCCATTTCTGGCCATTTTGGTGCCCCAGGAAAGGCACCTTTTCGCCTCCCAATTTTCTGAATAGGAAGATCTAGAATAATTTGTTTTGTAGCCAGTTGCAACTAATGCTTAGGGTATATACAGAAAGGATGCTGTTTCACTAAATACTAGGCCTCACTGGCCCAATCTCCCTCAACCCACATGGCAAACCCTTCCTATAATTGTAAGGAGAGTTATGAATCATAAAACATAGTCTTTATGTACAACTACAGTCTTGGTCTCCAGAGGTAGGAATATTGTCCTGGAAATCCAGAAGACTTGCAATAGCCAATAGAAACAAGATCTAAAACAATTACAGCTTACCGTAATTAGCTCAGTAATAACTCTTGCCATATCATTGTTATGCAATTCAGGCTTCATTTGTTGTGCAAATCAGCAGTCTCCATTTATATCTTAAAATTAGTATATATCCTTTTCGTAATGAAATTAGCAGTTGTGTATAAGAGTTCTATATAGCAGTGTGTGCAAAGAATTCTATAAAGCCTTGTGTGCTAAGGGTAGCTCTATGGTGTCCCCTCCTGTAGGAGAAACTTAAGGTATTTGACTGGGTTGTCTATGCCTAAAAACAGCCCTGGGGAGGGTGCTCAGTGTAAAATGTACACTAAGGCCATAGATATATAGCTACCCCACTAGTCATCCTACCTCCTGTTGGCCTAAAGTAATGTTGTCTGCGTAAAAATCATTCTCCTTTAGCTGGATTCAATCCATTAGAAGCAGGATGTGCTGATCAAAACAACTCAGCATACATTTCAAGGTTAGTAAGACACCATATACAGTTAAATGTTCCACTTACGACAAGCAGTACATTAAACGCACCAAGTAAATATGAGAAAACGGCATTAAAATGTGTTGGTTGTGTGATGGTATGAATAGATAAAGAAGCAGCTAATACTCTTCTCTGTTTGCCAACTAAATCCCAGAACAGTCTTCTGTTGGGCAGCCTGGAGTGTGGGGCTTACTTACATAACTAATTAGGCCACAGAGGAATGTCTCAGCTACTTGGAAGGGCTGCTGAATGCTTAAATAGAATTACGGTACATGTACGGTGGACAGTTTGCTGACATTATCATTTAAAACCTGGATCAGATGCATTTTTATTTGGCCTGTGGTTAGGTTTCTCAAAATCCAAATATAGACTGAAATAACATCTACAGATAATGGTGTGATCAGTCTGGGGCAATTAAGAAAGAAAATGTTCTTGCTTTTTTGCCTTGTGTTATTATAATACAGATGGTATTTTCTGTTAAAGAGGAACTTTAGCAAAAAGTGTAAAAAAAAAAATTAAATCAATACATTGCAAGTGAGAAGTTAAAAAAAAATTGAAGAAATGATTTATATTTGCCATGTACTTTGTTCATATTGTTTGATGCACATTCAACCTGTACGTAATCATCCTTACTACTGGCAGACAAGAAAAAAAATAAATAACAGACAGCGCCAAATTCCATTATCTATAACCACACCCACTAACATTGTGATGGACTAAATGCTTGTACTGTATATACATACTGTACATACACAGAGGGAGATACTGGTTGCTTTTGAGTTGGAAACAGACAGAAAGAAACAAACTGACATAGCGTAAACCTGTGTTAAACTGACATAAGATCCCTTGATGAGTCCTATTGTACAAAACCCGTTGGGCGGAGCTAGAGCGTCCTGACGTCACAAGGAAGTAACCAGCCGATATCCCACAGCAGGAGTGTTTTCATCTGCGATAGAGGGAGTCTGAGTGGGACACCGTGGCCTGATTCTCCATAGTGCTCGGGTGGACATCTGCTTTTACTCCCATCCTGACTTGTAAGTATAATATTAAATAGAGCAGGTAGAGAGCTGTTGTCGCAGTATCAAGCGATGGAGTTGTGTTTTATCTTTTTTATGTGAATTGGAATAAATATTTGTTATTCAACTGCTGAAGAAGAGTGTATATCTACCTTGGCTGGAAGGATTCATGTTGGTTTAGCAATCAAGCGCTAGAATTACCTGTTTTCTGAGATGGCAACTATTTGCTGAGACCCTTCACTGTTGTTGGGGGGTCGTATTTTGTGGCCACTGTGGGTGTGTTTGGAGAGCTGCTTTATAAACACCTCGGTGCTGAAATGTCTGTGTAATTTATGTCAGTTTAACACAGGTTTATGCTATGTCAGTTTATTTCCTTCCTTCTATACAGGAATTGATATTAACCACCCTGGCGTTCTATTAAGATCGCCAGGGCGGCTGCATGAGGGATTTTTGTAAATAAAAAAAAAACTATTTCATGCAGCCAACTTAAAGTTGGCTGCATGAAAGCCCACTAGATGGCGCTCCGGAGGCGTTCTTCTGATCGCCTCCGGCGGCCAAAATTAACACGGAAGGCCGCAATGAGCAGCCTTCCGTGTTTGGCTTCTCCTGTCGCCATGGCGACGAGCGGAGTGACGTCATGGACGTCAGCCGACGTCCTGACGTCCGCCGCCTCCGATCCAGCCCTTAGCGCTGGCCGGAACTATTTGTTCCGGCTGCGCAGGGCTCAGGCGGCTGGGGGGACCCTCTTTCGCCGCTGCTCGCGGCGGATCGCCGCAGAGCGGCGGCGATCGGGCAGCACACGCGGCTGGCAAAGTGCCAGCTGCGTGTGCTGCTCTTTATTTCAGCAAAATCGGCCCAGCAGGGCCTGAGCGGCAGCCATCGGCGGTGATGGACGAGCTGAGCTCGTCCATACCGCTAAGATGGTTAACCACTTCAGCTTACAGTGTTGTTTCACCTTATGCATCCAAGCAACTTTCACCTCCCATTCACTCGCCAATAATCACTACTTATCACAATTCATTGATCTATATCTTGTTTTTCTGCTACCATATGCTGAAATGTCCTGACCTGCTTGGTCCAGCATTTCACAAAATAGTAAATTGCTCTCTGCAAGCAGGGAGGTTTCCTATCTTTCTAAAAGAAGGAATCATCAAGCCCCTTCTTAAAAAACCTTCCATGGATCCAGATGCTATGAGCAGCTACAGACCTGTCTCCAACCTCCCCTTCTTAGGTACAGTTATTGAAAAGGCTGTCTATCTGCAACTTGAAACCAGGCTGTCAGTAAACATCCTGGACCCTCTACAATCTGGCTTTAAGAAACACCACGGCTGTGAAACAGCCCTCATCCAAGTTTTCAACGATCTGCTCATGGCAAGGGACAGAGGGGAATGCTCCATCCTAATCCTGTTGGATCTCTCAGCGGCTTTTGATACAGTTGACCATGAAATCCTGCTTAACAGACTGCAGGAGTACTGTGGCCAGAGGCGTAGCTAGGCCCTTCAGCGCCCGGGGACAAAGACAGTTTTTGCGCCCTCCCCCATGGTAAAACATGCGTCGCCGTGCAAGAAATGAGCATGGTCATACAGCAGATAGTGGCCATAGTCATGGGTGGAGCCAAATGCACCGGATGTTAGCAGTGGTGTAATGAGACCTGCCAAGCAAATCGTTGGATTAAGATCCCTTTCCTTTAAACCATACAATATCCCCACAAAGCACTGCAGAAGAGGCCACCACTATATAAATACATAATAATAATGTGATAGGACATTAGACTATGACTATGGGAGGATTAAAGTGTGAGCTCTCTGAGGACAGTCAGTGACATGACTGTACTCTGTAATGTGCTGCAGGAGATGTCAGTGCTATATAAATACATAATAATAATATGGTAGGACATTAGACTATGACTATGGTAGGATTAGATTGTGAGCTCCTCTGAGGACAGTCAGTGACATGACTATGTACTCTGTAAAGTGCTGCAGAAGATGTCACTGCTAGATAAATACATAATAATAGAATGGTAAGACATTAGACTATGACTATGGTAGGATTAGATTGTGAGCTCCTCTGAGGACAGTCAGTGGCATGACTTTGTACTCAGTAAAGTGCTGCAGAAAATGTCAGGGACGCCAAGTGGATGAGCTTTTTTACATTTTTTTTTTTTTTTTGCTGATAGAGGATTGGGGGGAGAGCGAGTGAGAGAGGGGAAGAGAGAAACGAGAGAGGGCAAAAGAAAGAGGGGGAGAGAGAGAAAGAGGAGGAGACTAGGGGGGGGGGGAGAGAAGAGAGGGAGGGGTAAGTGAGAGAGGAGGATAAAGAGAGAGAGGAGGGAGAGAAGGGGGGAGAGAGAAAGAGATGGGGGAAGAGAGAGAGAGGAGGGGGAGAGAGAAAGAGGAGGAGAGAGGAGGGAGTATGAGAGAGAGAGGGACAGGAGGAGAGAGAGATGGAGGGGGAGAGAGAGAATGTTGGAACACCGGCTGGGAGAAAGAGAGGGGGGAGAGAGAGACACGTGTGTGAGACTGTGTCCACTCTGCTACCTGCTTCCACACAGAAATTCAGCAAGTCGTCTGGGTTTGGATGACCTCTCTCTTCTCTTGACACATGACACTGCTGCCTGGGGGGGCTGGGCTGCGTCAGCGCTATTTTTCACAGTGTGCACAAACACACCACACAGGGTAGGAAGAAATGATGGCAGACCTGTACTCTCCTCTCCCACACATTCCACCTAAAGCAAGTGCTGGCTACGCTGATCCCAGGTCTTTGCATTCTTCGTTCCTGGCTATCCAGCCCAGGAATGTGTACAGCTGACAGGCAATACAGCCTTTCAAATCTCGCTCCTACCTCATTCCCCACCAGCCTGCGAGGGTACACAAACAGACAGGAGGCGGGCAACACTCTCTCCTGGATGGCTGAAAGTTTCCCCTAAAGCTGCCAATCTAGGAAGAGTCAGAGGTATCGGAGTCGGCGGCTCTGCAGGGAATTTTACCATTATACCGGTGTCGGCTTAGTGTAACATTTTCCGGCTGGGTGGCAACAACTTGGTGGCATCCCTACCTGTCACCTAGTTGGGCTTAGGTGGCTGCTGGTTCCGCTGTACTTTGTCTATCTCCGCCCCCTCCACAGTCGCACTTCTTGCCTCAGTGCCTCGGCTCCTCCTCACCATCTCTGACTGGCTGCCACTACTGCTGGCCCTGCCTGCGTTCCACTCGTGGCTATTATACATGCTGCGCAGCGGCAGCGGCTGGTGACCTCACACAGGAAGAGCAAGGCAGCCGCAGCAATGCTGCGGCAGACAGATGAGATAAAAAAAAAGACGTGGCTGGGCGCCCTTAGGGAGTCAGCGCCCGGGGGCACATGTCCTACCCCGCCCCCCCCCCCCCCCCAAGCTACGCCCCTGACTGTGGCATCAGTGGATCAGTTCTCCAGTGGTTCAGATCATTCCTGACTGACAGAACACAGAGAGTATCCCTAGGTCCTATAATGTCCAAACCTGCACCTCTACAATTCGGAGTGCCACAAGGATCAATCCTATCCCCTCTGCTGTTTGCAATCTACATGTTGCCACTCGGTACACTTATCCTACATCATGGCCTGACGTACCACTGCTACGCTGATGACACACAGCTATACCTGTCCTTCAAACCTGGTGGAACAGACCCCACCCCAAAAATAAACTCTTGCTTAGCTGAGCTACAGGCATGGATGAATGATAACTGGTTGAAACTGAACGCTGACAAAACTGAGGTCCTGTTTGTCCAAAGCCAGCACTCGCCATCAAAACAGCTCTATCCTAAAGCAACACCAATCAGTATTGTGAATTCAGACATAAACAGCTCCAACCTTGTGCGCAGCCTTGGCGTACTAATCAATGGGGAATTGAGTTTCAGAAACCAAATTGCATCTGTAGTTAAATCTTCCTTCTTTCATCTGAAGAACATTGCAAAGATTAAACATCTGATTCCCCCAGAGGATCTTCCAACCCTAGCTCACGCCTTCATCACATCACGGCTGGACTACTGCAATGCCCTTTATGCTGGCCTCCCCAAAAAGGACCTGCGTCGCCTGCAATTAGTGCAGAATGCTGCTGCCAGATTGCTAACAAACCAGCCTCGCCACTGTCACATTACTCCGATCCTTCGCTCACTGCACTGGCTACCAGTAGAATGGAGAATACTCTTCAAGATTGGACTGCTGACATTCAAATCCCTGCACAATCTGGGCCCTGGATACATGAAGGACCTGCTGAAGCTGCACCACACCTCTCACAACCTCAGATCAGCAAGTTCTATAAACTTGGTCACTCCCAGAGTGCACCTCAAAAAATCTGGAGATAGAGCCTTCTGTCATGCTGCCCCTACTCTTTGGAACTCCCTGCCACACCCAGTAAAGACAGCACCATCCCTGGAGCTATTCAAATCCAGACTGAAAAGCCACCTGTTTAGCCTAGCATTTCCAAACTTATAAAATTCTTCCTCTGTACCACGATGGTCGGAGCCATGCTTATGCGCTTTGAGTCCCATGAGAGAAAAGCGCTTTACAAATGTTATTTGTTGTTGTTGTTGTTCTTTGGGTGGTACATTTTGCCAAGAATTATTTTATTATTGAAAGGTTTTATTAAGGTGCTACTTAAATCACCCCGATATTAAAATATGTACAGCACATCAAATCTATCTTAAAATGACATCATTACTCCAACTAGTCAGCAGCACATTCCTGCAGATGGTACTTTACAGATACATTAATAATTAACACTCTAGAAGTTCCAGGCACCTTTGAGAGACAGAATACAAAACCTGTATTTGAATACCCACTTGGTATATTGCCATACAAGCCACTGTGACAGAGATCTGAAGACTCAGACCTATTCATGCATTGTTGTTAAGAACCTGGTCTATTGAAAATTAACACATGTAACAAATTCTAAGTCTGCCAGTGTTTACAGAACAACACATGCTATTGTCTTTGCTGTCTCTACTATGTCTGTGCTATTGTCTCCACTACTTCACATGGGCACACCGGTTTAACCTGGTTCTTCCCCCTACATCAGGGTGTATATAAGATTGACCTGTAAATAAAGATTTCAGATGCATTTTCACCAACTTAAGTGTCGTGTCAGTGCATCTCCCAGCTGGAGAGAGACTTTTCACTAAGAACCAGGGAGTTGAATCCATAGGTCTGAATGCTGCTCACGTGAACCTGCAGCCACCTCGGAAGGAATCAAGCTAACAATTATAAATCCATTTTAACAGGAATATTAAGAAAGAAATGAAAAAAAAATCATTATTTCTCAGTTTTTCCCATTATAGTTTGAAATTAATACATGCTATCATAATTAAAACCCATGTATTTTATTTGCCAATTTGTCCCGGTTATTACACTGTTTCAATTATGTCCCTATCACAATCTATGGCATCGATATTTTATTTGGAAATAAAACTGCATTTTTTCAATTAGCGCCCATCACTATTTACAAGCTTATAATTTAAAAAATTATAGTAATATACTCTCTTGACATGCATATTAAAAAAGTTCAGACCCTCAGGTAACTATTTATGTTGTTGTTTTTTTAATTGTTATTTTTTTTATTATTTTTATTTAAAAAAAAAAAATTTGTGCAGAAAGACAGCGGCCTCTGATACGAAGCCGTCAGTTTTTCTGCTGGGAACTATGTTCCCATTCATAGATCTTGAGGTTAATGGAAAGGACGTGTGGGTGCGCGCGCAATCGCGTGCTTGGCACAGCAGGGCAGACTATCTGGACAGATATATCCGTACAGAGAGACCTAAGTGGTTAAATCAGTGGTGAGTGCAGTTGGAAAATTATAGCTTTGAGACTGCCTGGAACTTCTAACCCTGCAAACCCACTTAGCATTGGTGGACTTTATTTCTGCCTCTAAATGATTTGGCACACAGATTTATGACACCCAGGGTGCTCACTGGGGGTGCTAACACGTGACTTCAGCCAAAGTTGCCAAATTACCAGAGCCTTCAGCGGGACCAGGAAAGGGAATAAGAGGATGCTGGAGGACCTTACGAGCTACAGAGGGCTGGAGGAAGCTCCAGGTAAATCCTGATTTCATGTTTTAGACACTGCTCAGGGTCCATTTAAAGGGAAGGTTCAGGGACTGTTTCAAAAAAATAAAAATCCGCATCCACTTACCTGGGGCTTCCTCCAGCCCGTGGCAGGCAGGAGGTGCCCTTGGCGCCGCTCCGCAGGCTGCCGGTGGTCTCCGGTGGCCGACCCGACCTGGCCAGGCCGGCGGCCAGGTCGGGCTCCTTCCGTGTTCCAAAATGCGCCTCACGGCGGCGCGCTGACATCATCGGACGTCCTCCGGGCTTTACTGCGCAGGCTCAGAACTACTGAGCCTGCGCAGTAAAGCCCGGAGGACGTCCGATGACGTCAGCGCGCCGCCGTGAGGCGCATTTTGGAACGCGGAAGGAGCTCGACCTGGCCGCCGGCCTGGCCAGGTCGGGTCGGCCACCGGAGACCACCGGCAGCCTGCGGAGCGGCGCCGAGGGCACCTCCTGCCTGCCACGGGCTGGAGGAAGCCCCAGGTAAGTGGATGCGGATTTTTATTTTTTTGAAACAGTCCCTGAACCTTCCCTTTAAGGGAACAACTAACTTCCAGTGAACAGTAATAATGATGCCTACGCTGATTCAGAATTGTGACCAGTTGTCTGTGCTGTATGAACCCTTTAAGCAGCAAGACACTTTAACCTACCTTGGACCTGCTTTAACATAATATGGTAACATTTGACCTGTGATTCAACACATTTCTGAGCAAGGGAGTCAATTAAAATTATAGATTATGAAAAGGATAACTTTTAGAAGTTTAGGGTCAGAGAAATAAAAATTCTAGATCTACAAAAAATATATTAAAAACTTAGTAGTAAAGCAGTTGAGTAGTAAAGCAGTTATCAATAATCCACCATATCTTTTTTGTGATTCTCTTTCAAGTGGGTCAGTTCCTATCACTGTTTTTTCAATTTATTTATGAATGATCTAGTAGATGAAATAAAGAGTAATGTTGCCATTTTTGCAGATTAGAGAATTATAAACACAAAGCAGGATAGTGACATATTAGGATCTCGATAACACGGCCTTATGGGCAGGCATATGGCAGATAACATTAAATGTTGATAAATGTAAGTCTGGCAACTGAGTGCCAGCTTTCCTTATCCTCCCTGTGGTTTATACATGTGAAGTCATGCACCTTGGACATGACAGAGGTAAAGCATCTATAAAATAATGGCATACAGCTTGGAACATTAGAGTTAGGGGCAGGGGTGTATCTAGGTAATACAGAGCCTATGGCAAACACTGAAAATACCCCCCCCCCTTCCCGGACTCAGCCCCCTTTCCCTCTAAAAACAGCATCCTTTCTTACATACATGTGTGATGGGTGCCTGTGTTTTTTGGCTCGGTATATCGCTGAAGTTACTTTTTCAGAAATATCTCTTCTTATTCCCTCTGTCCTCTTTTCTAACACTAAGCCAAGTGCCCCCTACACACATAAATTAAGGTTGAGGTTTGAAGCATGGGGGAAGGCATTGCAGTGCAGCACAGGAGAGGGCATAGCACCCATAGTGTTGTGGTGCCCATGGCACAAGCCATGTCTGAACCCCTCTAGATACGCCTCTGGTTAGAGGAGGACTTGGGTATACTGGCTGATAACAAAATTAGCAACCATATACACTGCCAAGCTGCAGCAGCTAAAAGAGAATGCAATACTGGGATACATAAGACAGGAAATAAAATCTCTAGATACGAGTATACTACTCCTTTAGTATAAATCACTTGTGAGGCCCCATCTGGAGAATACGATACTGTTTTGGGCACCACACAATAGGAATGATATTGAAGTTCCAGAAGAGGTACAGAGATGGGAAACTAAATTAATCAGAGGCATGAAAGGTCTCTCTTACAAAGAAAGGTTGGGTAAACTGAGCTTACTAAGCTTTTTTTTAAAAAAAGACTAAAAGGTGACTTGATTAACATGTATGATCCTCATATCGAGAAATTAACAAGGTGACATGATCCTCTTATGAAGAAATAAGCTTTTTTTGTTCTTTTTTGCCATTAGAAAGGGGTTCATTACAGTAAGAGTGGTTGGGAATGTGGAGTATCTTATCACAGGAAGCAGTTATGGAAAATTCTATACCTGCATTTAAAGAGGGCTTAAATGCTTTCCTTGAAGGACATACATGGCTCTAATTACTAGGCAATGCCCCACTTTGTTGCTCCGAGTATTTTATCTGATTGCCATCAGGAGTCAGAAAGGAATTTTCCTCCTTTTACAGGTAATTGATCCAAGCCTTGTAAGGCGTTTTCACCTTTCTCTGGCTCAATTGGGATATGTGTGGGTCCAGGACAGTGCTGTACTATTTTTTTATTACCATAATTTTTGGACCATAAGACAATCCTAACCACAAGACGCAGCTAGTTTTAGAGGACAAAAAACAGGGAAGTAAATAATACACCTGGTGCATCCATGGTGTGAGGGCATTTTGTGGATCTTCTTCCCCCAATCCCCCCTCCCCCCCATTATTATGTCCTCATTATCACTCTTGCGTACGTATGTAAGTGTCGCCAGTGAGTTGGGTAAAGGGCGAGCTGAATGACGGCTCTTTCTGCTGCTGCAAAACTGCCTGGCAGCATTAGATACTTTTCTCCCTTCAAGTTGTCGCAACTGCCGGAGCCCTGAATTGCCCTTACATGCCCCGCGTAGAATTACATTGCTGCTATGGGGGGCCTAGTTGTCTCTGAGCGCAATGTCCCTCTTGTATATCTTGTGTCCTCCTCATTGTGTCCCCCTTGTACCTCTTTTCTCCCCTTGTGCCCCCCTTGTACCTCTTGTGTTTCCTTGTGTCCCTCTTGTGTCATCTTGTGTCCCCCTTGTTCCTCTTGGGCTTGATTCACTAAAGCATGCTAAGTGTTATCACGCCAGTGAAAAGCTCCTTAGCACGTGCAAAGTGCCTTTGCACGCGCTAATATGCGTGCCAAGGTTTGCGCACGCAAAGTTTAGCGCTGTGCGGTGCGCGAAACGTCGCACCGTCCGTGTACAAAATAGCCTGATAAGCGTACTTTGTATGCGGACAGTGCGACATTTCGCACGCACCAAATAGCGCGCGATCAGCACCCTAGTTTGCACGGGCAAAGCTTTTAGGCGTGCTAACTGTGTTAGCACGTTTTAGTGAATCAAGCCCCTTGTGTCACCTTGTGTTCCTTTTGTACCTTTTGTGTCCCCCTTGTCCCTCTTGTGTCCCCCTTGTACCCACCTTGTACTTTGTGTCCTCCTCCCCTCCTGTGTTCCCGTAGCCCAATGCAAGTTTTCATGCACAAGGAAGCAGCAGCGTGTCTCACCTGCTCTGGAACCTCCATGCAATGAGCAATGTCCTCTATACCTCACAGCTTCCCTGCTGTGATTGAGAGAAGATATAAATTTTGCTGCACTCTGCATGCTGGGGGAGCACAGGGCAGAGTCAGAGAGTCTCCGATGGGTAGTCACGATGGGTTAGTGGCTGTTCATATAGGCAGGCATTCATAAGTTGGGGACTCCTTGTATTCGGTCCAAGCTCTGTTTCTGACGCTGTTTTATTTTAATTTAAATGTGTTATATATTTATTTTAATGAGGTTTCGTTTAACTATTCATGAATAGTGATTCAGTATAAACCTCATTGACCACTAGATGGTGCTACTTTTACTTTTTTGTCATTCATTGAATGCCCTTTGTTTTTTGAGCAGTGTTAGTAATTATTGCATATTGTATGACAGTAATTTTCTCTTTTTAGAAAAGGTGATATAGCAAAATAATAATATGCAGTGTGCCCAAATGGCTGAATGGTGGATTCCTACTGTTTTAGGAAGGTAATACTGTACTTTTCTGTGATTCCAATAGAAGGCTTTTATGTCTTTTTTAGACTTCTAATAAAATCCTGGCTACTCATGGTTATAGAACGAGATACAAATAATTGTGGCTTGCATGTAGATTTAAAAGGAACCTGAAGAGAGAGGAATAATGAGGCTGCCATCTTTATTTTCTAATAAACAATGCATGTTGTCTGACTTCTGTCCTGATGCTCTGCATCTAATGCTATAAGTCACTGGCTCAGAATGAGTGTGCAGATCGGATGCTGTGACTTTGTTTTGACTCGACTGATTGCATGCTTGTTGCAAAAACACCTAAGGCAGCTCAGCATGACAGCCAAGCAACTAGCATTGTTGATAAGGCCTGGTACAAACCACACAATTTCCCGTCATTGAGACGGGTCAAATCCATTAATTCCGACAGGTCGATCTGATTTCCTAACATCAATTTTGTATAGAAGTGATCACAAAATCAAGCAGAAAAATGATCAGAAATCAGATCGGAACTGTCAGAAATAATCAATTTGACCCGTCTATCCAGAGCTGGTTCTCTCATGAAGCAAGGTGAAGCACTTGCATCAGATGCAGAGACTACAGGGGCAGGCATGTTTGTACAGTGTGTTTACATACACACAGCGTGCAGTCAGTGTAACGGGAGAAGCGTAAGGAGAGCAAGTGAGATGAAGAGTTCATCACTGGGGAAAAGCAGCTTGTTGTGCTGTGTGAGGAGTCTGACAGTGAGTGAGGAGGGAGGAGGCAGGAGAGAACTAGTGTTTCATTTGACTTGCACATCAGAAGGGAGGAGGTGGCACTGCTGTCCTGACTGAGAAGGAATGGAGGACAGCTGACTGGCTGAGGGTGAGCTGTTTGTCACAGACTCGCAGCCAGCCAGCCACTGTGCTATTGTGTTGAGCTGCAGCATGTCATGTGTCCAGTTGTTGCATATGCTCCCTTGTTGACTGAGAACATTAAATGAAGCAGTGTAAATTGTTGGGTGCTGTGCAATCATTCCAAATTGGGACGCAGGGGAGGGCACATCCTGACAAGTTTGCCTCAGGCAACAAAAAGTCTAGAACCAGCTCTGTGTTTATCTGAGGGGAAATTGCATGGTGTGTACCAGGCTTTAGGGAATCAGACTCTGCATTAGAGATGGCCGAATGGTTCGCTGGCGAATGGTTCCCAACGAACTTCCATGGTTCGCGATCCTGGCGAACCGTGAACTTTACCGGAAGTTCGGTTCGCCCCCATAGTGCATCATGAGGGTCAACTTTGACCCTCTACATCACAGTCAGCAGGCACATTGTAGCCAATCAGGCTACACTTCCTCCTGGAGCCCCCCCCCCCCCCCCTATAAAAGGCAGGCAACATCAGTCTTTTCACTCACTCGTGTGCCTGCAGTAATTAGTGAAGGGATAGCTGCTGCAGACTCTCATAGGGAAAGCTTAGTTAGGCTCTTGTAGGCTTCTTAGCTTGCTCCTTGCTGATTCTTATTGCTAAAAAAAAAGCACCCCTCAACAGCTCTTTTGAGAGCTAATTTTGTTCTTGTGATCTATTTTTTTGTTTTGTGTGTGTGTTCCACTGACACTTGTGTTGGATAGACAGCCTTGGTAAATCCAACTGGTGTGTGCCACTGCCAGGCCCAGCACATTCAGTGACTACCTGTGTGTGTGACAGGTGCACATTGCCCATCACTGCATATACCTACCTGTTGTTCACTTCAGTGCACCCACCCACCCACCTACGTGAGCACACGCAGTGTCACTGTGCCTGTCCGGTACCTGTCTGTGTGTGACAGGTGCACATTGTAATACCCATTACTGCATATACCTACTGTCACAGGAGCCCTAGTGGTCTGACCGCACTTAGCCTTCTAAACGGTGCCAGCGCACAGATCGTGCGAACTCTGGTCGCAGTCAATGCGCAGGAACCGTTAAGAATTAGCCGCAGACAACCCAGAAGGGGGCCTGTGAGACACGGGTAATTACAACGTACACACGATTCCACGGTATCTGCCACCACCACTGGTATGGGCAAGTGGACCCGATTTACTGACTGACTAGTCCTGCGAATAAAATGGTTAAACACACGGTATTCTGTCTAGCCAACAACAAACAAATAGTAGCGTATCTTCAGAGACCCGGGATCAGTTCTGTGTGTGCTGATAAGCAGGGTAGCGGACAGTGAATGACTTGGAGAAAGTCGTTTATTCACGCAATATAAATAATTAATATATACAGATAATTATTAAAATCAAAAATTATTAAAACAGTAATAGCCAGTATAAAAAATAAAAGAAGGGAGAAAAATACTTAGTTCCTGGAAAGATGTCCTTTTTGTGGGAAAAATCAGAGTTCTGGGTTTCAATCAAAGTTCAGAGTTCAGACCAGGTGGATGCCAGCATATCCTCAAGCTGGCACCGATGAGTTCAAGATGTTTTCAGGGTGGAGGACACTGAGTTTGGGTCCTCTGCCATTCTTATGCCCCTGATTCAGTAGGAGGGAGTGAGGGCGGGCCCACACACCCCCTTAGAACATGAGATGAGTCCTCCCCTTGTCCTGGGGGACCAGAAATCATGCCTTAACCATATATGGGCTCTATCTCACAGAACCGTACAGGTCAGGGCAGATTTACTAATATTTTCAGGTCTGCCTCGATGTACCCAGCAGCCTGATACCAAACATGAGGGGTGGGACCCCTGTGGTATCATTAGGGCACTGTTGAACTGCCTAACGGGCAGTCTTTACCTCAGAAGGTTTTGAAATGTTCTCAGAACCAACGCCAGACCGGGCCCTACATGCTCTGTTAGTTTGGAGGGTCTGCCAGCCTGGCAACACAGAAAATATGATACATATAGCCGTTTATGGAATATGATCTACATTTGGGATTGATAGCAGGTCATTCCCAGGCAAAGGCTCTTTGAAGTTTGGGGCAGCTAGCTAGGTGTCAGCTCCCCTGCTGGGAGGGAGCCGCAGGGTCTGGCTTTTCTCCCAACTAGATTGCTTCTGTCATGGTCTATACCTGATGGATGGGCCATCAGCACAGCTTGAAGCCAGGGACTCTCTGGGCCCAGGCTCATTAGCATATCAAAAGAGCCATCCAGCAGTTGGGCTGGTGCTATCTCTCTGCTAAGAAAAAGACTTCAGCTGCCCCTACACACTCAACCCAGATTGTATCGATTTGAAGCGCAATCGATGCAGAGAATCGAGTGCGATCGCTTTTCTTCACGGGCGGTTACAGGACGCGCCTGAGGCCCCGCAACCGTCCGTGACAGCCCCCCCTGGGGAGAAGGCAGATAGACATGCATCAGCAAGATGTGTGTCGTTGCCGCTAACCTGCGAGATCTGATCTAGTTCCCCGTTGGCGTTCTGGGGTCGGCTGCCCGCTGCGTGTCGGCCAACCTGGCTGACGGGTTGCCGGTGCGGCGGGAAAACCTATTGGAGCCTGTGGCTCGGTTCCCCTGGACCGGTCGCGGTCTGCTACCCTCAGGGTTGACCCGACGTGGACTGTTCTGGACAGGGCGTTTGCGCCACTGCAGTCGGACGTGGTGTCTGCCGGGACTGCTGACAACGGGCAGTGGGTTGGTTAGGTCAACAGCCAGCCCACGCAGGGTTCCCCTGCTAAGTGGCTGTGGACCTAAGGGAACCCCGCGGGAATCCCTGGACCTTCCCAGCTCCTGACAGACGGCACATGCTCTGCAGTAGTTTGCTACATCCCTGTTCATCCGGGGCCAATAAAACTGGTTCCGAGTACCGGCAAGTGTCTTGCGGACCCCTGAGTGCCCTGTCAGAGGATTACCATGTGCGGATTTCAGCACATGTCCCCTGAACGCACTCGGGACCACAAGCCATTTGGTATTCGCATGGGATCTACTGGTAGGGGGCTGTACAGACTCACTGTACAGTCTCCCACCTTCCCAGTACACCTTGAAAGCAGCCCCGTCTGCGAGGGGCTCAGCGGCTTGCTGCCGGAGCACCTCCACGCTTGGGTCACTTTGTAGTGCGGCTGAGAATACGGCGCTGTCAGTTTCAGCCAACTGGCTCATGTCACACGAGGCCAGCAGCTGAAAGGTCTCATCCCTGCGGTCAGAGGAGGGGGAGGAGGCCGGAACCCCCTCCACCTGTTCTGAGCTCGGGTTCTGAGCAGTGCAGCTGCGCGGTACTGCTAGCACAGGTACACTGTCAGAATGGCACAGACGGACATTACTCAAATCATCATTGCATGCAGTAATGACATTGACAGGTATAGACATTTTTTCATTACAGACAGGTTGTACAGGAAACTCAGGTACAGTTACAGCATCATCACAACAGACAGTCTGTACCTCAAACTCAGGTGCCTTTGAAGCAGGCACTATTGAACCTGGTACCCTTGAACTGGGCACATTCAACCCACCTCCCCCTGGTGCTCCCCCAAGTGTATAAAGTACCTGGTGGCGGGTGGAGAGTCCGTCTCCTTCCGTGAGCGACAAGGCGGTCGTGGCAGGTTCATAGTAGGACACAAGCTTGCCCAAATCAGTCCCTAGCAACACAGGGACTGGGAGATTCTTCATAACCCCAACAACCCTTTCTTGGACCCCTCCTCCCCAATCCAGCTTCACTCTCGCGTGGGCTATGTGAAAAAGGGTGCCCTCTACTCCAGTAAGGGCAAGGGATCGGCTGGAGCTGATGCTCTCCTTTGGCACAAGGTGTAAGTGAACTAACGTGATGTCAGCTCCGGTGTCTTGAAATCCGGTGACAACTTTGCCGTTCACTCTAACAAGTTGCTGCTGGTCGGTTCGGTCGCGGATTTCCTTTCCGCGGGCAAACAGGACAAAATCTGTTGATCTAGGCTGTGGTTCGCTGGCGGGTTGCCTCTGCTGTGGGTGAGGTACAGGTGATGCAGATGATCCAGGTGCTGGTGGTGTCTGTCTCCGCTCAGGACAGTCGAATTTCATGTGTCCGGGCTGGCGGCAGTAGTGACAGGTGACCTCTCCAGGCGCTGCAGCCCTGGGTGCAGAAGCTGTGCTGGGTGGCCTCTGTGGCTGACGGCTCACAGGGGCAGGAGAGTCTACCGAGGTATTGGGCTGACCTCCTCTCCAGCTGGATGGGACAGTTCTGCGTGTATCAGCCACAGGGGTAGTTGCAAAAGTCTAAGCAAGGTCTGCAGCGACAGTGGCTGAAGCCGGCCTGCGTTCTAACACAAACTGTCGTACATCAGCAGGGCAAATGTTCAGAAATTGTTTGAGGACTATCAAGTCCTCCAGGACGCCATAAGACCCTTTGGTGAGGCCTAGAGTCCACTGGCGGAGTGTGGTGAGCAAGCTGCTGACCACATCTCGGTACGAATCAGAAGACTTTTTCTGCCAGGCCCTGAACTTTTTCCGATAGGCTTCTGGCGTCAGCTGGTACTTAGTAATGATAGCGTCTTTTATAGCAGCATAATCATTATCCTTCTCCGCAGGCAATTCTGCGAAGGCATCAAGCGCTTTGTAGCGCAGCAAAGGTGTCAGATGTCTGGCGCACTGGTCTTGGGACAGACGATACTGACGGCATGCTTTTTCAAAAGACCGCAAAAACAAGTCAATGTCTGTGTCTTTTTCAATATTAGCAAATTTAAATTTTGCACTTACGGGTGGTGCAGCTCCTTCAGCAGGGAGGCTGGGCGGTGAACTCCGGCTGGCCTGTTGCACTTTTGCCATGTTTAGCTTATGCTGTCGTTGGCGCTCCCGTTCTCGCTCAGCGGCATCCCTCTCCGCGTGGCGTTCTGCAGATTGGCGTTCCCGCTCCTCACGGGCTTCCATGTACTGCATGTACTTTTCCAGGTCAGTCTCCATCAGCTTCCGTAATGCCTGCTGCATTACCGGGTCAGTACAAACGGACAGTCCAGTACTGGCCGGTTCCAGGTGAGTACTGTCAGAAACTCTGGGATTGGGGTCCATACTGACATTCTCCTGCGTAACTGTTGATGCAGGGCCCTCAGGATGCACAACCTCTGTACGGTCAGGAGTCTCAGTCTCTGGTTCCCCTCGATTGTCAGATGGGCTGGTATCCACTTCAGCGGACACTCCCGGCTCCCGCAGTTGCTGGGTATCCCATTGAAACAATTCCGTTACCAGGTCCCCTTGTTTCTTGCGGCCGACATCAATGCCTCTCTCTTGGCAAAGATTTTGCAGGTCCGCCAGGCACATTTTCTTGTAGTTCCCGGACATTTCCACGCCAAATAAAATAAAACTTTTGGGGAGGGGTACTGGCTACACAGTCTCTCTGTATATATAAAAAATATATTGCCTTCCAGCTACACCAACGAATTAGTTCATTTCTTGATAGCGCTAGCGCTATCTTAGATACTTTCAGCACAACACAGGTCCCAACCGCTGCCTAACACTGTCACAGGAGCCCTAGTGGTCTGACCGCACTTAGCCTTCTAAACGGTGCCAGCGCACAGATCGTGCGAACTCTGGTCGCAGTCAATGCGCAGGAACCATTAAGAATTAGCCGCAGACAACCCAGAAGGGGTCTGCGAGACACGGGTAATTACAACGTACACACGATTTCACGGTATCTGCCACCACCACTGGTATGGGCCAGTGGACCCGATTTACTGACTGTCTAGTCCTGCGAATAAAACGGTTAAACACACGGTATTCTGTCTAGCCAACAACAAACAAACAGTAGCGTATCTTCAGAGACCCGGGATCAGTTCTGTGTGTGCTGATAAACAGGGTAGCGGACAGTGAATGACTTGGAGAAAGTTGTTTATTCACGCAATATAAATAATTAATATATACAGACAATTATTAAAATCAACAATTATTAAAACAGTAATAGCCAGTATAAAAAATAAAAGAAGGGAGAAAAATACTTAGTTCCTGGAAAGATGTCCTTTTTGTGGGAAAAATCAGAGTTCTGGGTTTCAATCAAAGTTCAGAGTTCAGACCAGGTGGATGCCAGCATATCCTCAAGCTGGCACCGATGAGTTCAAGATGTTTTCAGGGTGGAGGACACTGAGTTTGGGTCTTCTGCCATTCTTATGCCCCTGATTCAGTAGGAGGGAGTAAGGGCGGGCCCACACACCCCCCTTAGAACATGAGATGAGTCCTCCCCTTGTCCTGGGGGACCAGAAATCATGCCTTAACCATATATGGGCTCTATCTCACAGAACCGTACAGGTCAGGGCAGATTTACTAATATTTTCAGGTCTGCCTCGATGTACCCAGCAGCCTGATACCAAACATGAGGGGTGGGACCCCTGTGGTATCATTAGGGCACTGTTGAACTGCCTAACGGGCAGTCTTTACCTCAGAAGGTTCTGAAATGTTCTCAGAACCAACGCCAGACCGGGCCCTACATGCTCTGTTAGTTTGGAGGGTCTGCCAGCCTGGCAACACAGAAAATATGATACATATAGCCGTTTATGGAATATGATCTACATTTGGGATTGATAGCAGGTCATTCCCAGGCAAAGGCTCTTTGAAGTTTGGGGCAGCTAGCTAGGTGTCAGCTCCCCTGCTGGGAGGGAGCCGCAGGGTCTGGCTTTTCTCCCAACTAGATTGCTTCTGTCATGGTCTATACCTGATGGATGGGCCATCAGCACAGCTTGAAGCCAGGGACTCTCTGGGCCCAGGCTCATTAGCATATCAAAAGAGCCATCCAGCAGTTGGGCTGGTGCTATCTCTCTGCTAAGAAAAAGACTTCAGCTGCCCCTACACACTCAACCCAGATTGTATCGATTTGAAGTGCAATCGATGCAGAGAATCAAGTGCGATCGCTTTTCTTCACGGGCGGTTACAGGACGCGCCTGCGGCCCCGCAACCGTCCGTGACACCTACTACCTGTTGTTCACTTCAGTGCACCCACCTACCTACGTGAGCACACGCAGTGTGATATACCACTCCGTGCATACCTGTTAACTGCATCTGTGTGACTGACTGCACATCATATTAGTCAAGTCAGTGCATATGTTTCACTTCATCCCCCCCCCCCCCCAATATGTACAAAAAAAAGGCAGAGGAAGGCCACCTGGCAGGTCTGTTTGAGGTCGCGCTGTCGTCATTTCGCGCGGCCCTCGACCAAAGTACAGTGTTCAGAACAATGCACGTGTCATCAACCCCCAATATTGTCAGGACGTAGTTTACTATTTAACACAGAACTCCTCATCTTTCTCAGCTTCCGCACGGAAGCGTGACATATCTTCCTCCTCCTGCTCTGATTCTGGCACCCTACCCCACCCCACACTCAGGTGCCATCACCCCAGGGCTCAGCGCTGTGGAAATTTTTTTGTGTCTGCCTCAGATGAGAGCAATGCCATCTGTACTCTCTGCCACCGAAAATTGAGCCGTGGAAAGACCAAGACCCGTGTAGAGACAACTACCTTACGAAGGCACATGATTACAAAGCACAAACTGTAATGGGAAGACCACCTGAGGGAAAGCAGCACACAAAAGCAAATCCACACACCGCAGTGGAAGATATGCAATTTTTTCTCAAAAAATCCAATACCCATACTTTACCGTGATGTTGAAAGCCAAGTGGTGTTATCTCTGGCACACAACGTTGGGTCAAGGGTCCATCTGACCACTTGGTCTGCAAAGCACGGTCAGGCCTGCCCGAAGACGAAGTCAGTCCCCACACACAGCATCTCTGCCTGCACGCCGTGTGACTGCCTGCCCCAAGACTAAGTCGCTCCCCACACAACACCTCTGCCTGCAGACCGCTTAACTGCCTTCTCCGCCACCACCAACAGGGTTCAGGACTCCAGGTGAATTCAGCGGCCGCTATACTACTTTTTCTGGTGCGTGTACATGCCTGCCTAATTATTCTCGCTGCACTGCAGCTGCAACAACAAAACAAAAGGCATGTACATGTGCCAATTACCCTTCATGATCATTACCTTACCGCGGTGAAGGGGCTTGTGTATCACAATGAAGCAATGACCGATGGCTATATGAGTGTCTCGGGGGGCACACCCAAGATAATAAGGTCGTTGCTTCATTGTGGACAGACCAAATTTGATCAGTTGGACAGTCACTGTTGTTCTATCAATGAGCTACCACAGCCCGGTAACCATATGGGCTTGAAAACCGCCACGGCCTCCACTCTCGCCACGGTGCGCACCAGTCCAGCACGGCTGACACAACACAAACAGCTGTTTGCGGTGCGTTACACAGTGAGTTTGGTGTGTCAGTGTGAAGCAGTACTCTAATTACACTCCCTGATTGGTGTATACACATGCAAGATGTTTTAAAGCACTTAAGGCCTGCAATTTAGCATTCAGGTCTGGTGCACACCAGTGGAGTTTTTCTGAGCGTTTTGAGTTTTTGAAACCTCCTGCTAATGTTATCCTATGTGTCTATGCACACTGGAGCGATGAGGTTTTGTAAAAAAAAACCCATAGCATTACATTGGGAAGAGCTTTTGAAACCTCTAGCGTTTGGGGAGCTTTTCTGGTGTGTCTCAGCCCTCAATGTGATTTCTGCCCTTAAAACGCTGCTTTGCGTCAAATCCAGATTTTTCTCCGGGACTTTTGGCATCTATCCCACTCATCCATGCAAAAACTCAGATGTTAGACCCCTTGAAACATCTTTTCCATCACTTTTCTGGCCAGCATAAGTGTTTTTAGTTTTCAAAGTTCGCCTCCCCATTGAAGTCTATTGCGGTTCGCGAAAGTTTGTGTTAACCGAACTTTTGCGGAAGTTCACGTTCGCAGTTCACGAACCGAAAATCAGAGGTTCGGGCCATCTCTAGTCAGGATGTACTGTGCATACGCAGCCCGGCCGCGTGCACGCCCCCCATTGTGCACCTATTGCCGGGAGCATTCTGCACCTGTGCTGTACTACTGCACCGCCACAAAATGCTCCTGGGTGCGGAAGCATGATGGGGGAGCGTGATGGGGGAGCGTGCACAGCCGGACTGCGCCTGCACTGACTGGCTTTTTCTGTTGATTCTAATTTTATTGTACTTTTTCCGCATGCATAATTTACAGTTAGCTGACAGTAGCTGATTGTCAGCAATAGGAATCACGCGGTAAGCAATGTTTTTTTTCCCTCAAGAACTGCATTAAATGTGAACCAGCCCACTTTGCATGTGGGGAAACCACCAAGGCCGGTTTAAGCCACAATGAGGCCCTGGGGCAAAATTAACATCACCCCAGCAAATACCCCCTCCCCCCCCGGTCTATCCCCTCAACTTTACTGTGCTCCTTTGGTCCCCTGCATTGCTTTTGTCAGGTGATTTACTATGCTGACAGAACTATGGAGGGGTACTGAGGAACACAAGTCAGGGGGAGACCTGGGGGGGAGGCGCCAGCATTTGGAGGACCTGGGGCAATTGCCTCCTTTGCCTCTATAATAGCGCCTGCCCTGGAAAACCTGTGCAATTGCCACAAGTGTCAACCCTACCACAGGATTTGTACCTAATTATTTGGACAAATAAATAATCATCAAACACCCTTCCAAAGGTTCAAAGGGTCCAAAATTGTTGACTTCATTCCCTGCTTCCAAAACTAATTGATTTCCATCCCCAGTCGCTCTTTTACCATACCGCATTTTTTTTCCTTTTAAACAATGCAAGGAGATAAGAATGGCAGCCTCCATATACTCTCCCTGCATGTTCCCTTTAATACTGTGGATGTGCACTATTATTACTACTTGTACTGTTATTATGATCTGAAATATGCATAACTTCTTTTGCGTTATAATTTTTTTTGTCTTGTGTGATAAATTATCCAGCAGTCCCAACTGAAAACAATATAAAGAGTACATTACTTGCTTGAAACAATAATTAGGCCTAAACAGTAATCGTCATTTACAAAAACAATTCCATTATTACTCATCATTGGCAATTAACAATCTTCCAAGATGGATCCAATAATATTTTAACTCTGTTTATTCTACACAGTACTGGAGCAATTGTTGAGAGCGCTCATATGTTGCTTAATAACAAACAACTGTCATCGCTACAGCTGGCTATCAAAAGTATGTTGACATTGTGAGTTACGTATGGCTTTCAACCTGCAACATGTTCTACAATAGTAGAGATCATTGCTGGCAAGGAGGAATGAAATTGAGAAACCACAAAAGACAAGTCTGTGATGATTTTCTCTTATGGTTATACTCACTGCCAAAACAAAATGGACTTGTTGTGAATTAGAAGCCAAGATAAAGCAATCTATTCAACATGTGTAAATTCTTGCTAATGGGGATGGTACCTAGATCTCTCCTGTTACTAAAGCTGGGGATACATGGTACGTTTTTCCCCTTATCAATCGAGCCGCTGATGACTCGACTGATAATTTCTGACAGGTCTGATGACCCAATCCCCGCCCGATTCCTGCGGGGACGAGAGGGAATCAATCCGGACGGCGGGGACAAGCGGGGACGCGGCGGGAGTCGATCTGGCGGCTAATAGAGCCGCCGGGTCGTACCGTGTATCTCCAGCATAAGGGTCTTTTTATGTACAATTCTAATACAGAATGAGGGTGATATAATTACAAACAGTGGTAGTCTTGTTCTTCTTCACCAATTAAAGTCATATCACAGTCTGAAATACCATACAGTTAAAAACCTCTATTAAGTCCCCCAACCCTTAAAGGATACATCCAAGGTAATTAAAAAACAAAAATCCAGTTACCTGGGGCTTCCTCCAGGCCCTGGCAGCTGTCCTGTGCCCTCGCCACAGCTCTGGTGTCTCCCGGTCTTCTCCAGTGCAGCTGGCCACCTCGCCAGGTCAGCTTGCGGGTCAGCTTCTTCTGCGCCCCAGCGTGCGGCTCACGTGGTCGCACTGACGTCATCTGGACAGTACTGTGCAGGGGCAGAACTACTGCGCCTGAGCAGTACTATCTGGATGACATCAGCGGAGAGAAGATAAAAAAAATATCTCCTAGGAGAAAACGCTGAAAAAAAGTTAATTGTAAAAGGGCCTATGGCCCCTATGCAATTACGTTTTCTCCCAAGATTTCTCTCTGGAGATATTTTCACACCTTAGCAATGCAAACAATTGTTTGACCCAGCACTCTAATAGGAGACTAGCGTGCTATAGCTGATCAGAACTTGTTGCTCATCAAGTTCAAAAATAGCAAAAAAAGAAATATCAGCAGCTCCGCTAAAGTGAAAAAGATAGGTCTTTTATTTGTGCAATAAAATCACATAGCAAAGATAGAGCTGAAGGCAGTTGCCTTCAGCTCTATCTTTGCTATGTGATTTCATTGCACAAATAAAAGACCTATCTTTTTCACTTTAGCGGTGCTGCTGATATTTCTTTTTTTCACACCTTAGCAATAAAATATATATTGTAAGCCACTAACAAGCAAGAAAATGTTCAAAATAACTTTGACATTTCTTTTTTACCTACCTTTACAGCTTTTTTGTTTACCTAACTTTTTTTGGCACGTTTTCAATTGTAGTGCTGGAAAACGATTTAGTGGAGAAGATGAAAAATTATCTTCTGGGTTAGCCCGGGTTAATTTCTTTAAAGAAACTTTGAAGCCAGTTTAAAAACAGCTTTTTACCTTTTATTTATGTGAGGCATGTTTGCCCCTGCTAAAACGTCGCTATCCCGCTGCAGAATGAGGGGTCTTTACCCCCCAAATACCCCCTGCAAAATCCACGACTTTCTTGGTTGTGGATTTTGCTGCTCATGGAGGCAGAGCTTACGGCTGCAGCTCTGCCTCCATGAGCGTCAATCAACCGCGGATCTCCGCCTCTCCCCCGCCCCTCTCAGTGAAGGAAGAGTGAGAGGGGCGGGGAGAGGAGGTGATCAACGCTGATAGACGTGTGTAGAGGCAGAGCTACAGCCAAAAGCTCTGCCTCTCACGGAACGCTCCCCGAAGTGTGCCCCAGGGGATTTGTGGGGTAAAGACCCCTCGTTCTGCCACAGGATAGCGGTGTTTTAACAGGGGCAAACATGCCTCACATAAATAAAAGGTAAAAAGCCGTTTTTAAACTGGCTTCAATGTCTCTTTAAGGATTGACTGATTAGATCTTCTTACAGTCCAAGGAATATCCATATTAAATATAGATATTCATATTTGTAATAAAAAAGATCGAAAGTTGATTGCTGAGTGAAATGTTTTTAAACCCAACCAACTTTTTCACCATATACGATTAAGTATTGATTTGCTAAATTGGTTTATCTGGATGCAGTTTCTTTTATCCCTTTATTCTGTATTTAGAATGTTTTTTAGTAACATGAAATTGAATTTGTGAGACGCGAATACATGTTTGTATAAATGTATTAGCAAAAATGGAATTTTACTTTAAGCTCTGGAAGTCCACCATAAAATGAGTAAGGAAAGAATGGAGAAACCATTTTATGAAAATAATGGCATGGGAGTTAGGAAAATTCCTCTTTGTCAGACTAACTGCAGAAGCAAAGTGTAATACATGCCTTGTGTTCCTTTCCAAAATCGTTCCCACGAGCCCCACCTAATGTGTTTTATGTTCATTTTTAATATTACCTTATAGTACTGGCAGGCGCAGCTGTCAGGATAGCTAAGGTTAATGTGAATATTGCACGAGGCCTCCTTGTGTTAAAAAAACAGCTCTGTTAAAGTGGAACATTAGCAAAAGCTTTTTACTAAAGTCATGAGGAAGGATTTGAGCTTTTTTTATTCCTGTCGATGCTGTTAAGAATCTTGAAGGACTTCCGAGGCCAAAAAGGTAATGTATTTTTTACTCACCTGGGGCTTCTTCCAGCCCCTCACAGCTGTCTCAGTCCCTCGCACAGCTCCGGTGGTCTTAGCTGTTTCCGCTGGCCACCCACAATGATGGTGACCCGCCAGCGGGGTTGGCTCTTCTGCGCCTGCGCAGGCATGAGTGCCCAGGCGTCCACGTCATGTGGCGTGTGCTGCGCCAGTACAGTAGTTGTACGTGGTCGCAGTATGCACCACAGGGCCGGATTTACAGCTCAGGAGCCTATAGGCACGGAAGTTATGGCGCCCTAAACTCCACCCCTCAGTTCAGGCCACGCCCCCAAATTACACACACTTTTCATGCGAGTGTGGCCTCTTCCCACCATCTGAACAGCAGAGCAGCGGAGCACAAATACCTATTGGAAATCCAGGTTCTTTGGTCTCCTCTGCATTGCAAACATTCAGCATGCAGCAATGTTCCTACAGAGGCTTCCAATGTAGCATGATATGCATTCAGGACACTGCTGCATGCTAAAAGGCAGGAGTGCAGAAGAGACAGGAAGACCCAGAGCCAGAGTTGGTATTTCTGCTCCGCTATTCAGATGGTGGAAGAGAGATGTGCTCCATTAAGTCCCCAGGCCCTTCTGCAGTCACAGGAGTACTGGGAGGCTATCGTTACACCTTTGCCTGCCTGTGGCCTAGATGAACTCTGCCCCTTATAACGCCTGACTGTGGCCTAGACATCAACCCACTGCCCTGCCTTTATGAAGTACAGGGTGGTGCACGAAAGACTGGCCCAGCTGCCTGTCAGGAATGCAAGTATACAGGCAAATGCTGGCTGGACTGTCCTCATGTGCCTCTTGCTCTATCCCTGCTGTGTATCCTCTCTTGAAGCCTGTATTGCCTTCACTTACACATACAGCAAAAAATACAAGTAACACAGACTTTAATAAAACTGGAGACGGCACGCACAGCAAGGATTGAGCAAGAGGTGCATGGGGGACCAGCGCCTGCACTGTAAACCTGCCCTAGAGGCCCATACACACCTGACTTAAGTTGGCTGAGGTGGCCAATAACGACCACTTCAGCCGTTAATTAGACGTGTGTGTGAGGTGGACAATAACGACCACTTCAGCCGATAATTAGACGTGTGTGTGGCAGCACCCGACCCCCAACCTGTAGTAATCCTCCTAGCAGATCTACTCACCCCCAATCACGCTAATTCTCCGCTGATCCCATTGATCAGCCACTACCCCGCCCACTGTGTGATGTCAAGCACTCACCACTCGTCGTCCCTCAGTCAAACCTTCTACACAGACCCCAGCCCAGCGATGTCGCCCTAGAGGATCAGGTCCTGATCCATGACAAGTTATATCCATTAAAGGTGTGTAGCCCCCCCTTACTTCTCCCAAGCTGCCCCTCGCCTAGATAAAACCGTCCCCCAGGCAGACTGCAGCCTGGGCAATAACCATTCCACACCCACCCCACTCACCATATACAGCATGCCTTTTTAACAAGGGCTCGTTTCCAGTAGGGCTGAATCTATTCCGGATTTACAGTGTTTCCCCACATTCGATTCGGTAGGAAAGCTGCCTATTTGATCAATGGGCATGCCGTCTGAATTGCATGCCGATGCGGTTCTGGGCTGCATGCTGAAATTTCCTGCAGCACACATCTGAATCCCTATAGCCGTTGCATGGCTAAGTGAATCAGCAGCGGCTTTGCAGCAGCACGGGTGCTGTGTATGATTTGGAGACAGATTATGCACCTCAGTGGAAATGGGCCCTAAAACACACACACTGTACATTCACACACGCACTGTTTACACACACTATACATACACACACACACACACACACACACACACACACACACACACACACACACACACACACACATATATATATATAAAGACACACAGACACACACCCCACACAAAGACACACGCTACACATACACACACTATACACATAAACAAAGACACACACACAAAGACACACTATATACACATAAACACACACACACACACTATATACACATAAACACACACACACACACTATATACACATAAACACACACACACTATATACACATAAACACACACACACACACACACACACACACTATATACACATAAACACACACACACACTATATACACATAAACACACACACACACACATAAAAACACACACACACACACACTATATACACACACACACACACACTATATACACATAAACACACACACTACACACACACACACACTATACACACACACACACTATACACACACACACACTATATACACACACACACTACACACACACACACACACACACACACACACACACACACACACACACACACACACACACACACACACTATATACACACACACACACTATATACACACACACACACACACTATATACACACACACACACACTCAGGCAGCAAGTTGTAAGGGAAAAAAAATCTTCACCACAGCCTTGTCATGTCCGTGCTCCCCAGCTGTGAGTGGCAGCATCACACTCCCTGTTCTCTCTTCGGGTATAGCCTTTCAGGCAGTGGCTTTCACTCACCCTGCAACACACATGTCCCCTGCCCTTCTCCTCCCCCCTTCCATTGCAGCCAGGTGTCCCAAGAAAGTAAAGTAAAGTGCGGACAACAGCCGCCGCCAGCGGGACGGGGGACGGGGGGGGGGGGGGGGGAAGTAAGTTTCGCTGTCCCAGCATCTTACATCTTACATCTGAGGGAGGTAGGGAGAGAAGCGCCCCAGACCGGACAGGAGCGGATTACTCCTGCAGAGGGAAAGAAGTAATGCGCAGCTTTAGTTACGGGGCTAGGGGGACATTCATGGGGGGAGGGGGGGCGCGGGGGGCCGCCTCTCGTCGGTAAGGCGCCTGTAGGCACGTGCCTACTGTGCCTTATGGTAAATCCGGCCCTGATGCACCAGATGATATAACTTCTATACCAATACATGGCAGCAATGTGTGCTACTGCATACACTCCCGCACAGCCCCGTCACTCTACCGCATTACCGCTCCACCTACTGAGTGCACACAAAGTGCAAGCTACACTCGCAGTTCACCAAAAGATACCGCATACGTGCTGCAGGACGGAGTACACAGCACCAGAAAATAGAGATGGCCCGAACCTCCGATTTTAGGTCGGCGAACCGGGTTCGCGAACCTTCGCCAAATGTTCGATTTGCGTGAACTTACGCGAACCGCAATAGACTTCAATAGGGAGGTACATTTTTAAAACTGGAAACATTTATGCTGGCCACAAAAGTGATGGAAAAGATGTTTCAAGGGGTCTAACACCTGGAGGGGGGCATGGTGGAGTGGTATTATTATTATTATTTAGTATTTATATAGCGCCGACATATTACGCAGCGCTGTACAATGTATATATATATATATATATATATCTTGTCACTAACTGTCCCTCAAAGGAGCTCACAATCTAATCCCTACCATTGCCATATGTCTATATTATGTAGTGTAAGTACTGTAGTCTAGGGCCAATTTTAGGGGGGAGCCAATTAACTTATCCGTATGTTTTGGGAATTTGGGAGGAAACCGGAGTGCCCGGAGTAAAGTACTGCTTCACACTGACACACCTAACTCACTGTGTAATGCACCGCAAACAGCTGTTTGCATAGTGATGGCCGTGCTGGACCGGTGCGCACCATGGCGAGAATGCTCTTCCTCACTCAGTGATGTCAGGTAATGTCTGACTGCCTTATCAACTTTCAATGGTTCTTTCTCTACCATTGTTAAAGCTTACATCTATTTTTTTAAATACTTGTTCTGCTTGCTGTTCAGTACCTGCAACGAGAATCTTTTATGGAGGGCAAGTCTGCCATTGTGAGTGACCACGGGTAATGGCCGGGGAATCAGGGTTCGATTCCGGTCCGGAGTGGGAGCCTAAGAAATGGCTACCACCACCACACATCCACGGAAGGCAGCAGGCACGCTGTGGGCAAAGAAGCAGGAACAGCTACCACACATCCAACGAAGGCAGCAGGCATGGCATGCACGTCCCGAGGTAGTGACCAAAAATAACAATACAGGAGGACTTTCGAGGCCCTGCTGTATATGACACTGATAGACTACTACCTTTAACGAGAATCTGTTATGGAGGGCAAGTCTGCCATCCATTCAAGTGAAAGGTATGCACTGACTGCCAGGTATAATACAATGTGCAGTCAAAGATGCAGTGAAAGGTATGCAGTGACTGCAAACAGCTGTTTGTGAAGTGACGGCTATGCTGGACTGGTGCGCACCATGACGAGAGTGCAGGTGATGGTGGCTTTCCAGCCCATATGGTTGCCGGGCTGAGGTAGCTGAATGACAGAACAGTGACTGTCCAGCTGATCAAATTTGGTCTGTCCACAATGAAGCAACGACCTTATTATCTTTAGTGTGCCACCCTCCGAGACACTCATATACCCAGTGGTCATTGCTTCATTGTGATACGCAAGCACCTTCACTGCAGCAAGGTAATGATCACAAAGGGTAATGGGCACATGTACATGCCTTTTGTTTTGTTGTTGCAGCTGCAGTGCAGCTAGAAAAATTAGACAGGCATGTACACGCACCAGAAAAATTATTATAGCAGCCGCTGCTAGCAGCGGCCTTAAAAATTCAGGAATCCGCCTGGAGTCCTGGACCCTGTTGGTGGTGGCAGAGAAGGCAGTCAAGCAGCCTGTGGGCAAAGGTGCTGTGTGGGGAGCGATTTAGTCTTGGGGCAGACAGTCACACGGTGTGCAGGCAGAGATGCTGTGTGTGGGGACTGACTTAGTCTTTGGGCGGGCATTAGCCCTCCGGGATCCATGCCTCATTCATTTTGATAAAGGTGAGGTACTGAACACTTTTGTGACTTAGGTGACTTCTCTTCTCAGTGACAATGCCTCCAGCTGCGCTAAAGGTGCTTTCTGACAGGATGCTTGAGGCAGAGCAAGACAGAAGTTGGATGGCAAATTGTGACAACTCTGGCCACAGGTCAAGCCTTCGCACCCAGTAGTCTAAGGGTTCATCGCTGCTCACAGTGTCTACATCCACACTTAAGGCCAGGTAGTCAGCTACCTGCCGGTCCAGACGTTGGTGGAGGGTGGATCCGGAAGGGCTAAGGCGAGGGGTTGGACTAAAGAATGTCTGCATTTCCGACATCACCATGAGATCGCTGGAGCGTCCTGTCCTTGCTTGTGTGGACATGGGAGGAGCATTACTGGCAGTGGTACCTTTATTGCGTTGTGCTGTGACATCACAATTAAACACATTGTAAAGCATTGTTGCCAGCTTGTTCTGCATATGCTGCATCCTTTCTGCCTTCAGGTGAGTTGGTAACATGTCCACCACGTTGTGCCTATACCGAGGGTCTAGTAGTGTGGCCACCCAGTACAGCTCATTCCCTTTTTTTAATACGGGGGTCCCTCAACAGGCTGGACAGCATGAAAGACGCCATCTGCACAAAGTTGAACCAGACGTACTATTCATCTCCTCTTGCTCTTCCTCAGTGACGTCAGGTAAGTCCTCCTCCTCCCCCCAGCCACGAACAATACCATGGGAACATTGAGAAGCACAAGCCCCCTGCGATGCCTGCTGCAGTTGTTCTTCTGCTACCACCTCCTCATCCTCCAAAGAAACACCTTCCTCATCATCCGAGTCTGACTCCTCTTCCCCACACGACTCTTCCTCCTCCTACCCCCTCTGTGCTGCCGCAGGTGTTGTGGAAACATCTGGTTCTGATGAAAATTGCTCCCAAAACTGTTCCTCCCGTAACTGTTCCTGTTCACGTTCCTCCACAGCTTGATCCACCACTCTACGCCCGGCACGCTCCAGGAAGTAAGCGTACAGGATCAAGTCGCTGATGGTGCCTTCACTGCGACTCACCAGGTTGGTTACCTCCTCAAACGGCCGCATGAACCTGCATGCATTTCACATCAGTGACCAGTTATTGGGCCAGAACATCCCCATCTCCTGAGATTGTGTCCTTTTACTGTAATTTTACAGGTACTGGGTGATAGCTTTCTCCTGTTCTAGCAGGCGAGAGAACATGAGCAGGGTCAAATTCCAGCGAGTCGGGCTATCACATATCAAACGTCTCACCGGCAAGTTGTTTCTCCGCTGAATGTCCGCAAGGCGTGCCATGGCCGTGTAGGACCGCCTGAAATGCCCACACAACTTCCTGGCCTGCTTCAGGACGTCCTCTAAGCCTGGGTACTTTGACACAAATCTTTGAATGACTAGATTCAGCACATGTGCCATGCAGGGTGCGTGTCAGCTTTCCCAAATTCAAAGCAAAAAGGAGATTTCTGTCGTTGTCACACACCACGTTGCCGATCTCCAGCTGGTGCGGGGTCAGCCACTGATCCACCTGTTTGTTAAGAGCAGCCAGAAGAGCTGCTCCAGTGTGACTCTCCACTTTGAGGCAAGACATGTCTAAGATGGTGTGACACCGTCGTACCCGGCATGCAGCAGAGGCCCTGGGGAGATGGGGCTGTGTAGCTAGAGAGGAGATCACAGCACCAGTAGAGTTGAACTGCCGCTCAGCCAAGTAGTAGGAGGATGATGACAGCGAAGAGGATGTAGCAGGAGGAGAGGAGGTGGCAGAAAGCCTGCCTGCAAGACGTGGAGGTATCACAAGTTGGTCCGCTGCACAGCCACGTACTCCCTGCTTGCCATCGGTCACCAGGTTGACCCAATGGGCTGTGTAAGTTATGTACCTGCCCTGATCATGCTTGGCAGACCAGGCATCTGTGGTCAGGTGGACCCTTGACCCAACGCTGTGTGCCAGAGATGTCACCACTTGCCTCTCAACTTCACGGTACAGTTTGGGTATCGCCTTTTTAGAGAAATAATTGCGGCCTGGTATCTTCCACTGCGGTGTCCAAATGGCCACAAATTTACGGAAGGCCTCAGAGTCCACCAGCTGGTATGGTAACAGCTGGCGAGCTAACAGTTCCGCCAAGCCAGCTGTCAGACGTCGGGCAAGGAGGTGACTGGCAGAAATTGGCTTCTTCTGCTCAAAGATTTGCTTCACGGACACCTGGCTGCTGTGGGCAGAGGAGCAGGAACCGCTCAAGGGCAGAGGCGGAGGAGGGTGGCTGTGAAGGGTGCAAGGGGGAAAGCGGCTGAAGATGCTGCACCTGAAGGAGAGGAGGTGGCCTTTTTTTTGTGTGCTGCTTTTGCTCAGGTGCTCTTCCCATTGCAGTTTGTGCCTTTTCTGCAGGTGCCTTCATAAGGCAGTTGTCCCTACGTGGGTGTTGGCCATTCCATGGCTTAATTTTTGGAGGCAGAGAGAACAGATGGCATTGCTCTGATCTACGGACGACACACTAAAAAATTTCCAAACCGCTGAGCCCCCCTGGGGTGATGGCACTATGGTGGCATCAGCAGATGACGTTGAAGGGCATGTTGGCTGGTGCCGGACACTGCCACCAGCTGTTTCTGATGACGAGCTCCCCCTGCTTCTTTCAGCAACTCGCCTCCCCCTACTCCTCTCTGACTCCCCCTCTGAACTGTCCCCTTGGTCATCTTGTCTCTTAGGATCCCACTTGGTATCCGTATCATCATCATAATCATCCTGCCCAGCTTTGCTTGCGTCAGACACCTCCAAATCTGCACAAACAGCAGGTACTTCATCATCCTCATCCTTACACATTACGTCCATAGTGTCGCCGCCTAACTCAGACATTTGAGGTGGTGTAACTTGCTTAACGCCTTCATCTGGTTCAAACAATAATGGCTGTGAATCAGTTAATTCCCCACCAATTAACTCCTGTGAAGTGTCAAATGCAAATGCAGCGGCTGTGGTGCTTGTAGTAGCGCTGGTGGCTGTGGAAGATGAGGTGTTCTGTGTTAAGTAGTCAACCACGTCCTGACAATCTTGGGAGTTGATGGGACGTGCCTTCTTCTGAGCACTGTACTTTGGGCCAGGGCCGCACAAAGTCACATCAACACGACCTCGCACAGACCTGCCGGGTGGCCTTCCTCTGGGTCTGCCTCTACCTCTGCTTCTACCTGTTTTGTCCGTTTTGTCCATATCGGGGGAGATAAAGTGAAAGGTATGCACTGACTAGATTAATACAATGTGCAGTCACACAGGTGCAGTTAACAGGTATGCACGGAGTGGTATATCAGACTGTGTGCCCTCATGTAGGTAGGTGGGTGCACAGTGAACAACAGGTAGGTATATGCAGTGGGTATTAGAATGTGCACCTGTCACACACAGACAGTTACCAGACAGGCACAGTGACACTGCGTGCGCTCACATGGGTGGGTGGGTGCACAGTGAACAACAGGTAGGTATATGCAGTGGGTATTAGAATGTGCACCTGTCACACACAGACAGGTACTGGACAGGCACAGTGACACTGCGTGCGCTCAGCTCACGTAGGTAGGTGCACTGTGAAGCAGTGCATGGGTATTACAGTGTGCACCTGTCACACACACAGGTAGTAGTCATTGAATGTGCTGGGCCTGGCAGTGGCACACACAGTAGGAATTACCAAGGCTGTCTATGCAACACAAGTGTCAGTGGGACCCACACACACAACAAAAAAAAATAGATCACAAGAATAGGTTTAGCTCTCAGAAGAGCTGTTGGGGGGTGCTTTTTTAGCAATAAGAATCAGCAAGGAGCAAGCTAAGAAGCCTACAAGAGCCTAACTAATCTTTCCCTATGAGAGTCTGCAGCAGCTTTCCCTTCTCTAATTACTGCAGGCACACAAGTGAGTCCAATACCTGACGCTGCGCTGATTGGCTACAATGTGCCTACTGACTGTGATTTAGAGGGTCAAAGTTGACCCTCATGATGCACCATGGGAGCGAATCGAACTTCCGGTAAAGTTTGCGGTTCTCCGCGATCGCAAACCCCCGGAAGTTCGCCGGGAACCATTCGCCGGCGAACCATTCGGGCCATCTCTACCAGGAAGGAGAATAGTGCCTAAGAGCCCAATTCATGGCTTGAGGTACAAAACGCAACCCCTGGAATGCCCATACGAATTTCCTAAAATCTGATCCTAGTGAGATTATTCTACATCTGACTTACCATTTGGCACAACACTGAATGCTCCCTGTTTCCTTTTTTTGTGTGATATTGGTTTTGAAATTAGTGGGATAAGTGCTCTGGTCAATGATCTGTGGACAGGTGCATTGTTCTTTAGTGGGTTGTTGTTTTTTTTATGTTGTTGTTTTGATTGTTTTTTACTGGAAATGTTATCATTGTATGTGTATTTCTTGGTTTGCAGTTGCACACATCAGTGTAAAATGGTTTGGGGATAGTGCATTGAGGTGTTGCCCTTGACCTACGTTTTTTATTATACATAAATGTTATCAGTGTTCCTGTCCCTATTCATTGGATTTCCATCACTTTCTCTTGCAAAAACAAAGTTTGCCAAGAACAGGAACTTAAAAACGTAAAGCAAATTTATACAATGGGGACGCAAACAGTGATTATACTCAAGTTCAAACCTTTCCCAACTGTACCCTTAACTAAAAGAAAAAATTGACAGCAGCTGCACTTTAATTCTAACCTGAAGCTCAGTATGCAGAAAAATGAGATATTGCAAATGGTCTAAGGAACTTGAACATTATATCTGAATCTCTAAGTAATTTAAGCTAGACATATACCTTTTTATTGGGGCCATGATGCATAACTTGGGCTGGCCAGAGGTTTCGGTGTGAATCACTCTTGCCAGATGATGCACATAATGAAGAGAAAGAAAGAAATTCCTGAACCTCTCTGGTGGAGATCCATCTTACCCCCTGATGCTGTGTCATCATTGCTACGCTATTGCTTCTGCGGAGGAGTAGTAAAAGGCAGATCAGCATTATTCATTAACACGTGCCTCTACTTTCCCAAAGAAAGGAATGGAAGTAAACCATAAAAAAATCTATTTCAAGTAAATTATATACAGTTCACATATTTAACAAACTGTGTTGCAGACATACCTGTGAATGATTGCTATGATCACTGTACAGTAGCCTGGTATGCTTCTTTTGTGAAAGCAGTCTTGCTTTCCTCTCAGCCAGCATCCCAATGGATGTGTAGGATACCTACACTCTTTAAAATAAAGAAGGGTGAATTTCCACTTTTTCAGTCCCCAGGCCAACTTTTTGTGTTGCCCTTGAGAGAACACAGATTATGGGAAAGGAAGGCGGGGGACTGAAGACGTTGTCTCTACTGTGGGGGTTTGAAGAAGCAAGAAGCATTAAGTATACATAAGTAGAAACAATGAAAAATACCTACTCTACTCAATGTTACAAGTAATCATTGTATAGTGCTTTTCTTCTGTAGGACTTGATGTGCATTGAGTCACTGAAGCAGACATCAGTAGAGTTATGGCATATGTTAATTAAGTTGCCACAAGCTAGGGCCATTTTTGTAGAGAAGCAAATTAACCTACTAGCGTGTTTTTGTGGGATGTGTTAGGAAGCAAATTTGCGCGCGCAAAAGTCCACGATCGCGCACATCGTGGCACTTTGTGCGCGCAAAAGTCCACGAACGGCACGTCACGTTCTAACTGTTTAGCACACCCGTGCTAAACAGTTAGCACGGCTTTGTGAATCAAGCCCTATACCTTTATTTACCATTACATTTTCTAATTCTCACCATTTCAAGTCGTTAACCGTACGGTGACAATTAAAAATGCCACCCTATAGGTGAAATTAATTTCTTTTACTACCATCAGTTTTAGGGTTCAACTGAGTTTTTTAAAGTACACGTATATCGCTCCTATGTTCGTTCAGTCTTGCTTGAACATCCCTAGAGGTCTGAACCACATAGCCCAACCCGTAGGGGCATTTAAGAAAATAAACATCATTAGCAGTGACACATTAAAAATGCCCTCATATTTGTTTTTTGTACCTCTCATTGGGTGGACCACATGGTGGCCTCTAAGGATAAAGGAGTTCTGACAGCTCAAGCAGGGAAGCCCATTTTTTAAGGAGAAAACTTGGATCTAACTGTCTGACAGGCAGGCAGCAGGCTGGCACACAAAGGCAGTTAAATTGCCAAACGTAAATTGCAGTGGCCACCCTGCTTCCACCGGGCAAGCAGTGGAGCACTGGTCCTGTCCTCCCCATCCTGTGCTGTAATCCCCCAAGTAAAGCACAGAATGGGGGAAGCACAGGACCAGGAAGTGTAGGATGGGGGGAGCATAAGACAAGAGCACAGGACCAGGGAACAAACAGGACAGGGGGAGCACACAGAACAAGTGATGCACAGGACAGTGCAGTTGGGGCGGCAGGGGTTGGTGAGCAAGGGCAGTAAAATGTTCAAATCCGGCTCTGCAAATAATGTCCCTGACTGGGAAATGAAGCCTGGATCCCTAGTGCTATAGTGCTACAATGTAGGAGTGTGATTTACTAGGTCATCATGTCACCTTATTACTAGTGAAGGATGGAGAAGCACCATCAATATGGGGGGGAGGGGGGGATGTACTATGGGGGTAACACAGCACTGCCTACTTGCATCATGTTGTATCTCTGCCTGCCAGCAGCGGGCTCACTACTCCAGGATCTATCTTCATCTACAGACTGTTGATAGGAGGAGATCTAAACTGTCACCTGATCTTCCAGCACAAGTATTTAAACAAAGCTTAAGCACTAGTTCAGAGCTAGTTCATTGTTTCTGTGTCCTGGCCCTCCAAACCTGAGTTATCTGTTCCTTTTTACCTGTTTCCTGATTACCCTGTATTCCTATTACCTGTTGCCTTCCTGTGTATGACCTATTGCTTATTCTTAGACCACTGTTTGCCAAAGCGACTACATTGTATACTTTGATCTCCTGGTTTATGTATGTATGACTATCCGTCTGCCTGTTCCTTGTGTCCTGCAAATTGCCTTGTGTATGTACTGTATATATCTGTAAATATCTCTTGTATATATTAACCAGGTTCCAGGGTCTGTGTATACACTAATTGTACATCCACTGGGTTACTCTGCATTACTACCTTATGCAGGGAGGTCTTTGTATATACTCCAGACTACATGTGTATGCCTATTTAAATAGACCTGCCTGCAGGAATATTATCTTGTGTTGATACCTGGTTATTGTTGAATTTATTTCTATTGCTGTGCATGTCAATGTACTCTGCTGATTACATTTCTTTATTTATGTTCCTTGCATTGTAAATAAACTCCCATTCTGCATTTATGCCTGGCCTTGGTTATTCAGTTATTTCCTGAACAGTGACATTTCCGCTCTGTTGCGGGTCTTAAAAGACAGCTGAAGTAAGAAGTATATGGATCCTGCCATATTTATTTCATTTTATACAATACCAGTTGCCTGGCAGTCCTGCTGGTCTATTAGGATGCAGTAGTGTCTGAATAATGCCAGAAACAAGCATGAAGCTAATCTTTCAGATCTGACAATAATGGCAGAAACACCTCATCTGCTGCATGCTTGTTCAGGGTCTGTTGCTAAAAGTATTCTAGGTAGAGGATTAGCAGGATAGCCAGGCAACTGTTATTGCTTAACCTCTTGACGACCAGCTAACGCCGATTGGCGTAAACTGGTCGTCTGCGGGTTACCATGGAAACGGCCGCTCGATCGAGCGGCCTTTCCATGTCAGTTCATGGAGGGTGTCTCCGTGAATCGCGGCTCGCCGGCAAAATGTAAACAGGCGGGGAAGAAATCCCCGCTGTTTACATCATACGGCGCTGCTGCAGATCGGCGATCCCCGGCCTCTGATTGGCCGGGGATCGCCGGCATATGATAGGCTGAAGCCTATCCTTCAAGGCGCAGGACGGAAATCCGTCCTGCGCAGCTCACAGGGGGAGGGAGAGGGAGGGAGCGGGTGAGACGGCGGAGAACGCTGCGGAGGGGGCTTTGAAGAGCCCCCCCCCCGCTAAGTAAATGCAGCCGGCGGCGATCAGACCCCCCCAGCAGGACATCCCTCTAGTGGGGAAAAAAGGGGGGTAGTCTGATCGCCCTGCTGCACTCCTGATCGTTGCTGCAGGCTGTAGAGCCCACGCAGCACCGATCACTGAAAAATCCCCTGGTCGGCAAGAGGTTAAAAGGAAATAAATATGGCAGCCTGCATATCCCTCTTGCTTCAGTTGCCCTTTAAGGATTACTCATGCAGTGCTCTGTGTGCAAAGCATGATTCCTATGCAATCATAACAAACGGTGTCAATTCTTTTCTTTTTAAAATTCCTCTCCATTCCAATAATGTATATAGATACATTATTGGAATGGAGAGGAATTGCTGAATTATTTCAGGGAGCAGGCAAAAGAGCAGGGATGTTTTCAGTGCTGAATTTCTCTTTTCCAACCGTTCCTAATTCTGTGCAGATCCTCTGACTATAATACTTTTAGCCATAGACCCTGAGCAAGCATGCAGCAGATCAAGTGTTTCTGACAAGATGATGTTTCTGATGTGATTCAGACACTACTGCAGACAAATAGACCAACAGGGCTGCCAGGCAACTGGTAACATTTAAAAAATGAAAATAAACATGGCAGCCTCCATATACTTCTCGCTTCAGGTTCCCTTTAAACTTTAAAGACTCGGCCAGACAATATTTTCATGCCTCTAGTAGCAGTGTCCAAATTTACTCTGTGATGACGTTTGTTTGTTCACATTCTTCTGTTCTGGTGGATAGAATCTAGCATGTAACAATTCACAGTTTTAATCTAATAAGTCACAAATGTATTAATAGGAAACAGCTGTCGCTAGTTAAAGAAGTTTCCTTATGCTATGCCATAGAAATAAAATAGGTTACCAAGTTTCATGGTGGTCTGCTGTAGGCCATTGTAGTATTCTGTGAAAATCTTCCATAAATAACAATAAAGGCGTAGTATTTTATCCTAAAATTAGAAGTCAACATTTCCAGGTGCAGCTCACTGCCTTGGCTGGATATCTACAGCTGCAGGCGCCGCCTTGAAATGGGAAAATGAATTTATTCTCATCCAAGCACAGAGTGTTTTTAGCGTGTGTGCATTCTACATAAGCCTTCTTTTCTGCAGTGCTAATGAAGACAACCAGACCACTAAAAACATACCACTATCAGGCCTCATTTACAGTGACAGCTGCATTGTGTTCCCTGTAAAATCAAGAACACAACACAACAAACAAAGAAGTTGCACCGCACATTATGGCACCATTGGGTTGCATATAATCAATTAAAATGCTTCACTGTCACTGTTAATGCACATGCTATGCAGTAATGCACTTATGCACAGTGCTGGGAATGGGATACTGTTATCTGTTGGATTGCCTTGCACCGGATGCACTCTTAAAGGGAACCTAAACTGAGAAGGATATGGATTTTTCCTTTTAAAATAATACCATTTGCCTGACTCTCTGCTGATCCTGTGTCTTTAATACTTTTAGCCACAGCCTCTGAACAAGCATGCAGATCAGGTGCTCTGACTGAAGTCAGACTGGATTAGCTGTATGCTTGTTTCAAGTGTGTGATTCAGCCACTACTGCTGTCAAAGAGATCAGCAGGACTGCCAGGCAACTGGTATTGTTTAAAAGGAAACATCCATATTCCTCTCAGTTAAGGTTCCCTTTAAAGCCACATAGACCTACTACTGCAGTGCGACTTTTTGCATTAAAGAGTTATAATTGACAGAACTTGTCATAAAAGGCACTGTTTGAAGCTACATACTCACCTTGTGATGTTGGGAGATGGATCCAATTATATTTCCCTGATGTAGAGTGCTCCACCAATCCATCAACCTCCATATTCTGGCCGGCGGGTATGCGTGATGTTACACGACGGGCGTGAACGTTTGTGCAATTGCGCACATGTACCCACATCGCGAGATTGTGGAAACAACCGCTTGTCGCTCAAAAAATCGCCGGTAGTCTGGAAAATCTTCAAAAAAATGTCTACGTGGGTATACAGCTTTCAATACACCCCTGTCCTGACGTCTTGCCTCCAGGTAGGAGATTACTCTGCCTTCCAACACAGAATGGGTCCTGGTGATTTTTTTTTTAATTGCCACCGAGGCTCTGGCCACACCCATTTATGTCACTACGGCCGCCACTTGGCTCTGCAGCTGATGTCTAATTGGTGGCTGCTGAGCTGGGGGCAGGACAAAGTGATGCAAGAGGGGGTTTCCAAAGAGCTTCGGCAGTCTTTGGAAACATGGTCACGACTGCACAGCTGGGGAGGGAGGCCGTGCGTCACCTGTGACTTGAAGAACTCAAGACCGGTAAAGTTGTACCACAATGGCCCACTGTGAATGGGGCCTCAAAGGTATTCAGTATAAATTAGATGAAGAATAGGTCATTTGCTCAGACGTGTTATAAAACTCTGCAAGAGAAAATAATGTAACCTATGTAATTTAACCACCATTATGATAACAGATGGAAATGTATTCAATATGTTTTTATTTTGTTTTAATTATATCATTTTCAGAAAAGTTTGTCTATGAAGGGATATTCGTTGTGTGCATATATTTCAACAGTATGCTGGTGTTTGGAATCAATATTTCAAGGCTCTATGATTTTCATGCAGGATATGAAACACAGAGAAAATAGTTATATAGTGTTTTACACGTAAAATAGATGACATTGGCCTCAATTCACTAAGCTTATCTCCTGTCTTTAATAACTCTTCTAGAGTTGTTACCATGGTGATAAGGCATGTAGTATTCAGGAAACATTTTACCTCAGGCAAACCTAAAGTTAACTCTTCTATCTTTAAGTTAACTCTTCAATCCTTAAAATAACTCCAGAGTTAAAGACAGGCTGTTTATTAACTGCATGTGAAAATAACTACAGAGGAGGTAAATTAACTACAGAGGAGGTAAAATAACTACAGAGGAGGTAACTTAACTACAGAGGAGGTAACTTAAGGAATGAAGAGATACGATAACTCTCTCTTATGTGGAGGTAAGTTTTCTCTTGCCTTATTATCTCCAGCATGATCTTAGTGAATTGAGGCCAATATCTCTAAACCTCAGCACCAGTAATAAGATGTCGCGAACCTCCGATTTTCGGTTCGTGAACCCTGTTCGCGAACTGCCGCGGAAGGTTCGTTTCGCATGAACTTCCGCGAACCGTAATAGACTTCAATGGGGAGGCGAACTTTGAAAACTAGAAACATTTATGCTGGCCAGAAAAGTAATGGAAAGATGTTTCAAGGTGTCTAACACCTGAGATCTTTCAGTGACTACAAGAGGGGAATTTTTTTTTTTCAAAAATACCTTATAGTTTTTGAGAAAATCAATTTTAAATTAACTCCTTCTGACCGTGGGAAAATGAAGTGCCCGCCGACTTTAGCAGTTAATAGCAAAGCCGCTTTAAAAGCTAGAAACACCAAACTTGCAGAAAATGTTAAGGAGAACAGTGGGAATAAGAGGAAAACATTTTTTTTCAAAAAGACCTTATAGTTTTTGAGAAAATCAATTTTAAAGTTTCAATGTAAATTCTCCTTCTGACCATGGGGAAATATACCCCCGCCGACTTTAATGGTTAATTGCAAAGCCCCTTTAAAAGCTAGCAACACCAAAATTACTGGGGGTGTTAAGAAGAACAGTGGGAACAAGAGGAACAACATTTTTTCAAAAAGACCTTATAGTTTTTGAGAAAATCGATTTTAAAGTAAAAAAAAAAGTTGATTCATAAAAGAAGAACCGATTCATTAAAAAGATCCGGCTCATTCATGAGCTGTTAGTATAGCAGAGAATGCGTCCTCGGAAGGGCGTGAAGCTGCTGGCTCCCGCTGCTGTCTCTCCCCACCTGCCGGCACCTGTCAACCCCCACCTAGGCTGGCACCCAGCACACCCATGGGTGCACTGGGTGCCAGCCTAGGTGGGGGTTGACAGGTGCAGGCAGACAAGGTGGGAAGAGACAGCGGGAGCTAGCAGCTATGCGTTTGAAAGGACGCATTCTCTGCTATGTGGGTGCGGGTCTTCGTAGATCTTCAATCAACTTAATAGAAGATCGCAACATAAGAGGATACAGTTCGTTGGATCATTTACCGAGGATATTGGCGTGGGAAATTTTTTTTAAAGGTACAGGTAAGTATTTCTGGTTAATTAAGAAAATTAAAGGACTTTTTTCATGGTTGTGCTTTTATTTCATTTAACGCTTTGTGGAAATGGGTAAGGGGTACTTTGTACCTCTATACTCATTTCTCCTGGGAGGGGGTGGGCATCTGGGGTCCCCTTCTTAAAGGGGACTCCCAGATGCCACCATGAACCCCCCCCCCAGGCAGTCATCGCCCCCACCTCCTCCTGGGGCACCGAAGGTGGGGAAGAGCCCCTTGTCCATGGATTGGACAAGGGCTCCGGGGGGGAAGGGGAAGGCTTGGCTGCCCCCCCCATACCATGGACCATGCGGGCTGGTATAGCTCAGGGTGCAAAGCCCCAGTCGGCCAGGGCTCCGCATTCTGGCTATCCCAGCCTGCATGGGGGACAAGGGGTTACCATGAGTTGAGAAACCGACCCGTTCAAAGGGGTCGGGACTCGACCAGGGCCATTATTAGTGCTGGAGCCATGGCGGAATTAACGGGAGGGTGCGGATGGCGTCCTCAATGGATATGGATTATGAAAAGGTATTTAACTTTTTTTCACATTTGTGGCCTCGGAAGTCCTTTAAAAAATGTTTTTATGTTTTTTATTTGCTGTGTGTGGGAAATCTGAAAAAAAAATGGCGTGGGGTCCCCCCTCCCGAGCCTCTGTAAACCCTTGTCCCCCATGCAGGCTGGGATAGCCAGAATGCAGAGCCCCGGCCGACTGGGGCTTCGCACCCTGAGCTATACTAGCCCGCATGGTCCATGGTATGGGGGGCTCCGGGGGAGGGAGGGAGGGGCGGCCAGGCCTTCCCCTCTCCCCCAGAGCCCTTGTCCAATCCATGGACAAGGGGCTCTTCCCCACCTCCGGTGCCCCAGGAGGAGGTGGGGGCGACGACTCCCTGGGGGGGGGGGTTCATGGTGGCATCTGGGAGTCCCCTTTAAGAAGGAGACCCCAGATGCCCACCCCCTCCCAGGAAAAATGAGTATAGGGGTGCAAAGTACCCCTTACCCATTTCCACGAAGGGTTAAATGAAATAAAAACACAACCACGAGAAAAGTATTTTATTATTCTAAATTAACCATAAATACTTACCTGTACCTTTTAAAAAAGTTTTCCCACGTCAATATCCACGGTAAATGATCCAACGAACTGTATCCTCTTATGTTGCAATCTTCAATTAAGTTGATTGAAGATCTCCGATTCCTCCCACATAGCAGAGACTGCGTCCTTTTGGACGCATAGCTGCCGGCTCCCGCTGTCTCTCCCCACCTCCTCACCTGTCACTCTCACCTAGCCTGGCACCCATGGGTGCACCGGGTGCCAGGCTAGGTGAGGGTGACAGGTGCAGGCAGGTGGGGAGAGACAGCAGCGGAGGCGGCAGCTTCACGTCCTGCTCAGGACGCATTCTCTGCTATACTAACGGTTCTTGAATCATCCGGTTCTTTTTAATGGATCAGTTTTTTTTTTTTTTATGAATCGGCTCATTTTACTCTGAAACTTTAAAATTGATTTTCTCAAAAAGTATAAGGTCTTTTTGAAAAAAAAAATTTCCTCTTGTTCCCACTATTACACTTAACATCCCCAACAATTTTGGTGTTTCTACTATGTAAGGGGACTTTGCTATTAACCGTTAAAGTCGGTGGCCATTAAAGTCTATGGGCGAACCGAACTTTGAAAAAAAGTTCCCTGTTCTCTGCGAACGCGAACCACCAAAGTTCGCCTGGAACTGTTCGCCGGCGAACCATTCGCTACATCTCTAGTAATAACCTACTCTTACCCGAACCACACTCCGTGGCAGCTCCAGCTTCAGATGTTTGGGGTGGCTCAAAGGGGTTCAACGGCTGGCAGGCGGGGCTCACGTCGAAAAATGGATATGGCCACGCAACAGAATGTGGGCGAGGTAATGGGTGAGGTCAAACATACATGACCTTAGCAGTGGTGTAAAAGGTCTGCCAGTTTGGGCTCTGCAATAGTGGCAGCACGGTGGCGTAGTGGTTAGCACTCTCGCCTTGCAGCGCTGGGTCTCCGGTTCGAATCCCAGCCAGGTCAACATCTGCAAGGAGTTTGTGTGTTCTTCCTGTGTCTTCATGGGTTTCTTCCGGGCACTCCGGTTTCCTCCCACATCCCAAAAACATACAAATAAGTTAATTGGCTTCCCCCTAAAAAATTGGCCCTCGACTATATTACATACACTACACAATTCATACATAGACATATGACTATGGTAGGGATTAGATTGTGAGCCCCTCTGAGGGACACTTAGTGACAAGACAATATACTCTGTATAGCACAGCGTAATATGTCGGCGCTATATAAATGCTTAAATAAATAGTGTTTCCCCCAAAATACATGTAATCTGGCAGCATTTCACCAAAAATACATGTAATTTGGCAGTGGTTCCCCCAAAATAAACTTAATCTGGCAGCAGCGGTTCCCCCAACATACATATAATCTGGCAGCTGTTCCCCAAAATACACTTAATCTGGCAGCAGCGGTTCCCCAAAAATACATTTAATCTGGCAGCACGTCCCCCAAAATAGGTGCCCCCAGTATAGGTAACCAGATCTATAGGTGTTCCCATTGGAAGTAACCAGGCCTATAGGTGTCCCCAGAATAGGTAGCCAGGTCTATAGTACTCCCCAGAATAGGTAGCCAGGCCTATAGTTGTCCCCAGTGGAAGTAACCAGGCCTATAGGTGACCCAAGAATAGGTAGCCAGGTGTATAGATGTCCCCAGAATAGGTAGCCAGATGTATAGGTCTCCCCAGAATAGATAGACAGGTCTATAGGTGCCCCTATCCCCAGCAGGAGGGGTGGCAGCGCAGTGAAGGGGGAGCTGCAGGCATAGCGGCTGGTAATGGTAAGTGGGGCCGTCTCCCCCCCTTTCCCTCACCTTAGGGCTCCCCCTTCCTCGCTCCACCCTCAATTTGAGCGGCTTACAGCAGGCAGCGGCAGAACACTTCCTATTCCCGGGTGAAGGAGATCTGTGTGCCGCTACTCTGGTGACGTCACTGACTAGACCAGAGCAGCGGTGCACAGATTTCCTTCGCGCCAGGAATAGGAAGTGTTCTGCCACCGCCCGCTGCCAGCCGCTCAAATTTGGAGGGTGGAGCGAGTAAGGGGGAGCCCCAAGATGAGGGAAGGGGGGAGACGGCCCCCTTACCAGCCGCTATGGCCGCTGCTCCCCCTTCACTGTGCTGAGTCGGGTGGGGAGGCTAGCTACTTGTCAGCTGGGGCTTGAGCCATGGCAAGCCCCAGTGTAGCGCCGCCACTGACCACACTAGCACTGACACCTTACCAACCAAACCCAAGCATACCAATACCATAATTTACACCTAAAAGGAGCCTGAAATTAGAAGGATATGTAGGCTAACATAATTATTTCCTTTTAGACAATGCAAATTGCCTGGCTGTGCAGCGAGACATCTGCCTATACTACTTTTAGCCATAGACTCTGGACAAGCATGCAGATCAGGTGCTGTGACTGAAATCTGACTAGGTTATCTGCATGCTTGTTAATAAATCATTAGTAGAAAATAAAATAGTGTCATTTTTATTTTAAGTTGTATCTTTTTTTTATAACATTGCATCATTTTCTAATATTTGCAGTTTGCACACTACACTCATCTAAATGATTTCACAAAGCAGGCTAATGAACTTTTGAACTACAGTGAAAGCCACTTGAGATAATAACCTTCAGAAGACAGAGCTCTCTGCCACTTTAAATGTTGGAGAGGACAGTGAACCTCTTTTGCATAGATAACAACTGAAGTTTCTTAACTCTTCACGTACTGGAAACAATATTAGACTCAATCTCTGCTGCTAATGTTTTATTTCTAAGCAGTACTACACATACAAATCATTATCTCATACGTTTATTTTCACTTCAGATTACCTTTAAAAAAGAGTCTTACTTACCTGGGGCTTCTACCAGCCCCCTGTAGACGTCCTGTGCCCGCAAAGTCAATCAACAATCCTCCGGTCCCCCGCAGCAGCTAAGTTCCATTTTCCACCGGCTGGCCAGTCAATGGCTATTGCCTGTTGGTGAAAAACGAAACTTAGCCGTTGCAGGGAACTAGAGGATCGTTGAGTGATGGTGCGGGCACAGGTCATCTGCAGGGACTGGTAGACGCCCCAGTAAAGTGACTTTTTTAAGTTTGGTTTAGGTTAACTTTAATGGAGAACTACTACAGGAAACTGGAGCTTACCAGGCACCAGAAGTACTTCTGCTGAACTAATCCTTAAATAAAGACTGCACATTTAATAGTTTCTCAGAATTATAGAGCACATATTCAAGTCTGAATGATCTAAAATGTTTATTATTTTAATAAACAGCCCATAACATGATTGACAAAATGTGTTATACTGTATGTAAGTGAACATAATAAGTTTAGTCTTCTTTATAGTACCGGTAAATAGTGAAATGCTCTGTTGATTTTGAAATGTTTCTGAGATGAATGCGGCTTCTACTGTACATGGTGGGCATGGAAAGACAACCATGGAACATTCCGTCACTTCAGTGTTGAATTCTGCCAGTTATTCTTGGGATCCCAGTCTGGTATGGAGACTTACCAAGCATGAAAAAACAAGCAGACCATTTAAAATATGTCTTCAGCCTTTAGCCCTTTTTCCAGCATTTGTTCTTGAACAAGATGTAAAGATAGTTATTTATAATTTTACTACATAACTGCAGAACTACAACTGAAATTCTTTATATTTCTTGGCAGAATACACCATTGTAGAATAATTACTGGGCCTACAATGTGCATTACTCATTTTTTTCAGGTAACATCTACTTTAACCAGTTAATGGCATTCTGACTTATTAAAACGTCCTGTTTGAGCCTGTTAACGGCAACAGGACGTTTTAATAAGTCACTTGCTCCCGCCACTGCTCCGCACGTGTGTGCGCCCCCCGTCACCGTTACCCCTTGGGACTCTGTGTTCCGTGATTGGGAAAGAGGACCGAGCGGTCCTCTACCCAATCGCAATGCCTGGAATGAATGAACATGACCGCGATAAGCGGCCACGTCCATTCATAAAACAGGAAGCCATCATTGTTAGTAAAATATAAAAAAAAAGTGAACACTTCCTATAAAACAGGACCTAAGACTTATACAACTCCTGAAAATAGTTGCAAAAACAACCTAACACCCTGGACTGACTTCAAAAGTATTAGTGAGGGAGAGATCTCAGACATCCTCCGTTGCCTCCGCCAGACAACCTGCGACCTGGACCAAGTAAACATATGCTGAAATGCTGGGTCCAGCATTTCACAAAATAGTAAATTGCTCTCCGCAAGCAGGTAGGTTTCCTACCTCTCTAAAAGAAGGAATCATCAAGCTCCTTCTTAAAAAAAACCTTCCATGGATCCAGATGCAATGAGCAGCTACAGACCTGTCTCCAACCTCCCCTTCTTAGGTAAAGTTATTGAAAAGGCTGTCTATCTGCAACTTGAAACCAGGCTGTCAGTGAACAACATCTTGGACCCTGTACAATCTGGCTTTAAGAAACACCACAGCTGTGAAACAGCCCTCATCCAAGTCTGCAACGATCTGCTCATGGCAAGGGACAGAGGGGAATGCTCCATCCTACTCCTGTTGGATCTCTCAGCGGCTTTTGATACAGTTGACCATGAAATCCTGCTTAACAGACTGCAGGAGTACTGTGGCATCAGTGGATCAGTCCTCCAATGGTTCAGATCATTCCTGACTGACAGAACACAGAGAGTATGCCTAGGACCTATAATGTCCAAACCTGCACCTCTACAATTTGGAGTGCCACAAGGATCAATCCTATCCCCTCTGCTTTTTACAATCTACATGTTGCCACTTGGTACACTTATCCAACGACATGGCCTGACGTACCACTGCTACGCTGAAGACACACAGCTAAAAGTCCCAATTGTGACAGCACCACTGGAACTCGACGTGCAGCGATCAACCCTGGAGTGCACAGGGTATAGTATCAAATAAGATGTAAGGATCCGCACCATCTAAAATCAGCAATTTTATTAAGACTTCTTAAAATCCATAGCAGGTATTGGTAAGTGTGTGCCGGGTCACCATGACGCACAGCGTTTCTGAATATAGCTCTTTCTTCAGATGGTACAAGCAACACACTCTAACATCTACTCGATTAAACCTCCTATATAAAGCAAACTGGAGGACCTGATGGAAAACTGCTAAGGCTTCAACATTTGCATATATGCATATTCATAGATCCTCGTTGTGCAATGCTATCTCCACATGTCATGAACAATATATATATATATGTAAATATAGATATAACATACAACATCAAGGTGCTTACAGGAGGGAATGAGTGAGCCATGATCATGCGTTAGCACTCAGACCTTTATCTCTAATGTAAACATCAGAGCGTCTCGTCTTTCACTGTGCAACTCTTAATAGCGTGGTGTCAGCCAATCGGCATAAAGCCGACACCACACGCTCATCTCAGACACTCAGCCTCCTTGCCGCCAACCAATCCAATGCGTGCCTACAACGTCCGCTTGTGGACTTAGAAGGACGCGTATAGCGGTCCCACCCCCGGAACTCCGCTAGCCAATAAGAATCAGAGCGAAGACGTCCGCTCCAAAACCAAAAGTGTTGCCATAGAGACATATACGCTCACAACGGAGCGACCAATCACCACATGAGCGACAACGTCCGCTCAAGAGCTAGGCGGCAGTTAAAAAACGGGGGAAGCAGCGCATCACCAACAGTTTCTGTAAACACATGTCATATGGAAAAAGATCTCATCACTCAACTACAACTACAACTACAACCAAAATTCAAATTAATCATAATTTTATATTAGAATCTAGATCGCAAAAACGGCCGTTTTTGCGATCTAGATTCTAATATAAAATTATGATTAATTTGAATTTTGGTTGTAGTTTGATTGCAGAACTGGCCGGTCGGGACATGCTGTTTAAAATGTAGTTTAAAATGCTTAAGATGTTTAGAAAATGTTATTTACATGTCTTTAGTAGGGAAGTTGAGTGATGAGATCTTTTTCCATATGACATGTGTTTACAGAAACTGTTGGTGATGCGCTGCTTCCCCCGTTTTTTAACTGCCGCCTAGCTCTTGAGCGGACGTTGTCGCTCATGTGGTGATTGGTCGCTCCGTTGTGAGCGTATATGTCTCTATGGCAACACTTTTGGTTTTGGAGCGGACGTCTTCGCTCTGATTCTTATTGGCTAGCGGAGTTCCGGGGGTGGGACCGCTATACGCGTCCTTCTAAGTCCACAAGCGGACGTTGTAGGCACGCATTGGATTGGTTGGCGGCAAGGAGGCTGAGTGTCTGAGATGAGCGTGCGGTGTCGGCTTTATGCCGATTGGCTGACACCACGCTATTGACAGTTGCACAGTGAAAGACGAGACGCTCTGATGTTTACATTAGAGATAAAGGTCTGAGTGCTAACGCATGATCATGGCTCACTCATTCCCTCCTGTAAGCACCTTGATGTTGTATGTTATATCTATATTTACATATATATATATTTTTCATGACATGTGGAGATAGCATTGCACAACGAGGATCTATGAATATGCATATATGCAAATGTTGAAGCCTTAGCAGTTTTCCATCAGGTCCTCCAGTTTGCTTTATATAGGAGGTTTAATCGAGTAGATGTTAGAGTGTGTTGCTTGTACCATCTGAAGAAAGAGCTATACTCAGAAACGCCGTGCGTCATGGTGACCCGGCACACACTTACCAATACCTGCTATGGATTTTAAGAAGTCTTAATAAAATTGCTGATTTTAGAAGACACACAGCTATACCTGTCCTTCAAACCTGGTGGAACAGACCCTACTCCAAAAATAAACTATTGCTTAGCTGAGCTACAGGCATGGATGAATGATAACTGGTTGAAACTGAATGCTGACAAAACTGAGGTCCTTTTTGTCCAAAGCCAGTGCTTGCCATCAAAACAGCTCTATCCTAAAGCAACACCCATCAGGATTGGGAATTCAGACATAAACAGCTCCAACCTTGTGCGCAGCCTTGGTGTACTAATAGATGGGGAATTGAGTTTCAGAAACCAAATTTCATCTGTAGTTAAATCTTCCTACTTTCACCTGAAGAACATTGCAAAGATTAAACATCTGATTCCCCCAGAGGATCTTCCAACCCTAATTCACGCCTTCATCACATCACGGCTGGACTACTGCAATGCCCTTTATGCTGGCCTCCCCAAAAAGGACCTGCGTCTCCTACAATTAGTGCAGAATGCTGCTGCCAGATTGCCAACAAACCAGCCTTGCCACTGTCACATTACACCGATCCTTCGCTCATTGCACTGGCTACCAGTAGAATGGAGAATACTCTTCAAGATTGGACTGCTGACATTCAAATCCCTGCACAATCTGGGCCCTGGATACATGAAGGACTTGCTGAAGCTGCACCACACCTCGCACAACCTCAGATCAGCAAGTTCTATAAACTTGGTCACTCCCAGAGTGCACCTCAAAAAATCTGGAGATAGAGCCTTCTGTCATGTTGCCCCTACTCTTTGGAACTCCCTGCCACACCCAGTCAAAACAGCACCATCCTTTGGAGCTATTCAAATCCAGACTGAAAAGCCACCTATTTAGCCTGGCATTTCCGGACTTATAAAATTCTTCCTCTGTACTACTGGTCTGAGCCATGCTTATGCGCTTTGAGTCCTACGGGAGAAAAGCGCTTTACAAATGTTATTTGTTGTTTGTTAGAGTGTTCATTAGCGCCAGCACCACCTAGTGGCCAAAAAGTAAAATTGCACATACAGACATACATACACATGCTTATAATAACATATTAATAAAACAAATAACTTATACTTCCAAAGCCCGCCACACAAAAAAAAAAAAAAAAAAAACACTTGTTAAAAAAAAAAAGTGTAAAAAAATATTTATAAATTGTTGCCTTAGGGAGTTAGCTTTTTTAATCTATATTTTATGATGGTAAATTACTATTACTTTACTACATAGGGGCTGGTAATTATAGACCGGACTAAAAAAAAAAAGCAGAACAATAACACCTATATTTCCAAATAATATATTGTTGCCATACATTGTGATAGGGACATAATTTAAATGGTTTAATAATCGGGACAAATGGGCACAGGAGAGCGTTTTGTTTAAAAACTATAATGGCTGAAAACTGAGAAATAATGATTTTTTTTCCATTTTTTTCTTATTTTTCTGGTTAAAATGCATTTAGAATGAAAAAATACTTAGCAAAATGTACTATCCACAGAAAGCCTAATTGGTGGCGAAAAAAACAAGGTATAGATCATTTTGTTGTAATAAGTAGTAATAAAGTTATTAGCGAATAAAAGTGAGGAGCACTGACGGGAAAATTGCTCTGGTCCGTTAGGGTAAAAACCCCTTGGGGATGAACTGGTTAAAGTGGAAATCCATATTGTATGGATCCTCTTGCTGTATAAAGATATAATTACCTGCCGGATATTTTTCATCAAAATCTCTCCCAGAGCTTTGTGCCCGCTGACTAGCCCCATCCCAATAAAAATCGAAATGATATTCTAACTCCCTTACCATGCTATCCAAAAACAATATGATTTTCTTCTCCAGAGACTGGTCCTTAGGTTACATTTGGTGCAATCTTCCATAATATTGACACTGGGCACGAGGTGCACCAAAAGATGGGTAAAATGATTAACCACTTCAGCCTTCAGCATTTTTCCACCTTATGCATTTGAGCAATTTTCACATTTCAGCGCTCCTCTCATTTCATTCGCCAATAACTATTTAGCACCTCTAAATGATCTATATCTTGTTTTTTTGCCACAAATTTGGCTTTTTGGGGTCGATTCTTTTTAGTAATTATTATAGCATTTTAAAGGAAATAAAATAGGGAAAAAATTAAAAAATACACTATTTCTCAATTTCCCTCCACTATAGTTTTTATTTAAAAAAAAAAATGCTACATAAAACCCACACATAAAACCTTATATTTTTTGAGAAACTCGATTTTAAAAAGGTAAAGAAAAATGTTTTTTAAGTTTGTCAGTTTAAGAAACATTTTTTATTTGCATTTTTTAAATCGATTTCTCAAAGAATATAAGATCTTTTTGCAAAATTCTTTTTTTTTGGCTTGTGCCCACTATTCTGCTTAACATATGCAGCCATTTTGGTTTCAATAGCATGTATTTGCGTTGCTTTTCACTACTAAAGTCAGCAAGAAATTACGCGAAATTTTGTGAAATTGTATGCAAAATTACGAATGACTACACAAAATCAATTTGCAAATCGCAATTACGTAGAAGCGTAGTTGCAAAAATGTACACAAAATTTAGCGTAATCGTAATTTGTTGATTATGATCATCGCTACATGCAACATGTCATGGGTCTAGAATTTTGTGTACCACAGCTACTAATTTAATGAAAGCTACTTCTAATATTAATAGGCTATTGGATGTGGGCTCAGCCAAACAAAGAGAAGTCCTGTATGAATGCTTTGGCTGGAGTTACACTTCAATTAGTAGATATCATGGAAAAGTCCATACCGACTTCAAACAATGAACATCACTGTGTTCTCATTGTTTTCCTTTCAGAAAATCTGTTTTCAGTTAGTTCTTCCATTCTGGTTTTTGTCCCTTCTGATATTTTCTGAAATTATCAGTGTTGTTCTTAGACTCTCATAAATTTATCACTGTCACAACATAGATCCAATCAGCCAACAACAAAGTATGTGTAGAACACAGTGCTATTGTTGTTCTAGCAGGCATCTGTGTTTAAAGGGAAAGTCCAAAGCTTTTCTTTTTTTTTAATCTTTTGAGCAAGAGAAAATGGAGTATGAATCAACCTTACCTATTAAAGCGGAATATAACCCTGCATTTCAACTTTGCTCTAAAACATTATTTACAGTATATTATATGCAAGCAGCATTTTATTTTTTTACTAGACCAGCATTGGAAGGGTCACACAGAGCTTTAAAGTTCCTGGAGAGATATGCAGATGCATCAGAAGCTTACATAGATACATTTTGTTTACATAAATGTATCTAAGTGTGGCATGTGACTCACTCTCTCTGACTGAGAAGGAGCTGGAGGACAGCCAAAGAGTGTGTAACATTTATCACTTGTTACATTCTATTTAGTTAAATGTATCTATTTGAACTTCTGCATATCTCTCCACGGAACTTTAAACCTCTGTGTTTAACCCTTCCAATGCTGGTCTAGTAAAAAAAAATGCTGGTTGCATATAATATGCTGTAAATAATGTTTTAGAGCAAAGTTGAAATGCAGGGTTATATTCCGCTTTAAGAGGAGCTGTCAGGCATACTATCTCAGAAAAAAAAAAACACATATATAAGTAGAGATGCTGGAGATTTTAAACTAGGATCTGGGGGGAGGCGGGATGATAAAGTCTCAATACATAGACAAGATGAGGTAAAAAGACAGTGGGAACCTATCATTATGGAGGGTGGAGAGGGGGGTGGGGACAGTGTAAAGATTAAGGAGGTTGGTAAAAATTCAAGTAGCCAATTTCATGTAAACAAAATTGGTAAATGTGGTGGTAAAAATATAAAGTGCATGGTAACCAATGCTCGGAGCCTTGCAAATAAAATAGACGAACTAGAGTTCATTCTGAATGACAAAGGCTATGACATTGTGGGAATAACCGAGACATGGATGGATGAAAGCCATGACTGGATAGCTAATTTAAAAGGATACAATGTGTTTAGGAGGGATAGAACAGGGAAAAAAGGTGGAGGGGTTTGTCTCTTTGTTAAGAATTCTCTTACAGCTGTCCTCAACGATGAGATGGAGGAAGATTGCGAAGATGTGGAGTCCGTTTGGGTAAATATTCATGGTGGAAATAAAAGTTGCCAATTGCTTATTGGGGTATGCTACAGGCCACCTCTTATTAATGAAGCTGCAGAACTGCGATTACTACAGCAGATTGAAAAAGCTGCAGGTAAAAATGAGGTCATAATTATGGGCGACTTCAACTTTCCAGACATTGACTGGAGTATTGAGGCTACCCATTCTGGTAAAAGCAGCAGATTTCTGGCAGCACTACAGGACAATTACTTGACTCAAATGGTAACTGAACCAACTAGGGGGAATGCGTTACTGGATCTGATCATTTCTAATAGACCAGATAATGTATCAAATGTGCAGGTTCAAGAACATTTGGGAAATAGTGATCACAACATGATAACGTTTGAGCTGGTGACTGATAGGCCACGGGGCAGCGGGACCACTAAAACTATGAACTTTAGAAAAGCAAAGTTCACTCAAATTAGGCAGGCACTAAGTTTGGTGAACTGGGATAATGTACTACAAGGGGAAGACACTGAAGGGAAATGGCAAGCTTTTAAACTTATACTCAATCAATACTGTAGTATGTATATCCCATATGGAAACAAAATGTCTAGGAATAAAAAAAGGCCTCTATGGATGAATAGAAAGGTTAAAGATAAAATGAACAGGAAAAAGAATGCCTATAAGGTCTTAAAACAGGAGGGGACAGAGGCTGCACTAAGCAATTATAAGGAGTGCAATAAAAATTGTAAAAAAGAAATTAGGCAGGCAAAGATTGAAGCTGAAAAACAAATCGCTAAGGATATCAAATCTAACCCAAAAAAGTTTTACAAGTACATTAACTCTAAAAAAAGAAAGGTTGACTGTATAGGACTCCTAAAGGATGAGGATGGGAACTCAATGGTGGATGACCAAGGTAAGGCAGAGTTATTAAATGCTTTCTTTGCTTCTGTCTTCACAAAAGAAACAGCACTGTTGCAAACTACAGAGGTGGAAGAGTCTCAATCTTCTAACTGTAATATTAAATACTTAACGCAGGAAGAAGTGAAGGCAAGACTAAATAAATTAAAAATAGACAAGGCACCTGGCCCGGATGGCATGCATCCTCGGGTCCTAAGGGAATTAAGTTCAGTTATAGATAAACCCCTTTATCTTATCTTTTGTGACTCTCTTGCAACTGGCAGAGTCCCAGTGGATTGGCGTACAGCCCACGTTTTCCCATTATTTAAGAAGGGCAAAAAATCAGATCCAGGAAATTATAGACCTGTAAGCTTAACATCAGTTGTATGCAAACTATTTGAGGGGTTACTAAGAGATACTATACATGACTTCATAGTAGAAAATAATCTTATTTCTCAGCATCAACATGGGTTTACTAAAGACAGGTCCTGTTTGACTAACATGCTCAGCTTTTATGAGGTAGTGAATGCTAATATGGATATTGGGAATGCTGTAGATGTGATATACTTGGACTTTGCAAAGGCCTTCGACACTGTTCCCCACAAAAGTCTGGTGCAAAAGTTGAGGATGCAAGGACTGGGGAAGAGTCTGTGTTCATGGATAGGGAACTGGCTAATGGACAGAAAACAAAGAGTTGTGGTCAATGGATCATACTCAAAATGGGAGACTGTTAGCAGTGGGGTCCCACAGGGGTCTGTTCTGGGTCCAGTGCTCTTCAATTTATTTATTAATGACCTAGTAGATGCAGTAGTGAGCAATGTTGCTATTTTTGCAGATGATACAAAATTGTGCAGAATCATTAACTCTCAGGAAGATAGTGTCATATTGCAACAGGATCTGGATAGGATGGCTATATGGGCACATACATGGCAGATGAAATTCAATGTTGACAAATGTAAGGTCATGCATTTTGGACGTACTAATGGTCTAGCACCATACAAAATAAATGGGATACAGTTGGGGACATCAAACTTGGAGAAAGACTTAGGAGTACTCATTGACAACAAGTTAAATAATCGTACTCAATGCCAAGCAGCTGCAGCTAAAGCTAACAAAATTTTGGGATGCATTAAAAGGGAAATAAAAACTCGAGATGCTAGCATAATATTGCCCCTGTTTAACTCTCTAGTAAGGCCACATCTGGAATATGGAATTCAGTTCTGGGCACCACATTACAAAAAAGATATTGCAGTTTTAGAGCAGGTGCAGAGACGAGCAACAAAATTGATGCGTGGGATGGAAGGTCTCACTTATCGAGAAAGGTTAGATAAACTGGGTTTATTTAGTCTAGAGAAAAGACGCCTTAGAGGGGATCTAATTAACATGTATAAATACATCAGAGGGCAATATAATACCTTGGCGGATGAGCTTTTTGTCCCTAGGCCTTCTCAAAGGACTAGAGGACATGATCTGCGCATGGAGGAAAAATGTTTTAGCCATTTATTTAGGAAAGGGTTCTTTACAGTAAGAGTGATTAAGATGTGGAATGCATTGCCACAGGAAGTCGTTATGGCAAACTCTATACCTGCATTTAAAGGGGGCTTAGATGCTTTCCTTGCGTTGAAAGACATCCATGGCTACAATTACTAGGTAATGCCTAATGATGTTGATCCAGGGATTTTATCTGATTGCCATCTGGAGTCGGGAAGGAATTTTTCCCTTTAGGGGCTAATTGGACCATGCCTTGTAAGGGTTTTTTCGCCTTCCTCTGGATCAACAGGGATATGTGAGGGAGCAGGCTGGTGTTGTACTTTATACTGGTTGAACTCGATGGACGTATGTCTTTTTTCAACCAAAATAACTATGTAACTATGTAACTATGTAAGTAGATGCATACTTGCTGTACTTACATAGCATATGCATTGCACTGTCCATGTTTTGATTTTAGTGATTTTTCTACTGCAAAAAAAAGAGAAAATCCTTCTTAGCCTTTCCCATTTTAAGTGTGGCTGTGGAGCCAATCCTGATGTCATTTCCTCCCTTACTCTCCTCTGCCTGATTTGCCCGTCCTTCACTATAGAAAGTACATTTCCTCTGCATGAGAAATATTGGCCAATCAGAGAAGAACCGAGGTGTGGGAGGGTAAAGCAGGAGGGAAAGAGGCTTTAGCTAATCAGGCTGCATTAGTTCAAGGGATACTGTAGGGGGTCGGGGGAAAATGAGCTGAACTTACCCGGGGCTTCTAATGGTCCCCCGCAGACATCCTGTGTTGGCGCAGCCACTCACCGATGCTCCGGCCCCGCCTCCGGTTCACTTCTGGAATTTCTGACTTTAAAGTCAGAAAACCACAGCGCCTGCACGCCCGTGTCCTCGCTCCTGCTGATGTCACCAGGAGTGTACTGCGCAGACACAGACCATACTGGGCCTGCGCTGTGCGCTCTTGATGACATCAGCGGGATCGAGGACACGGCAACGCAGGCGTAGTGGTTTTCAGACTTTAAAGTCTGAAATTCCAGAAGTGAACCGGAGGCGGGGCCGGAGCATCGGTGAGTGGCTGCGCCAACACAGGATGTCTGCGGGGGACCGCTAGAAGCCCCGGGTAAGTTCAACTCATTTTCCCCTGACCCCCCTACAGTATCCCTTTAAGTCTGAGGGGAAGTAAAGAAGTAAAGAAGCCCTGCAACTTCCTTTTTGTGTACCACATTTTGTGTGTACCAAATAAGAGTCAGGTAAACTGGGAAATGATCATTTATCAACAAGAAAAGTAATAGTCATTTTAACTTATGGATTGCCTGGTTAGCATCCTTATTACTTGTTTACCAGATAAAAATAAAGATTTGATTGTTGGTTTTATGCCCGACCGTTACACTTTAAAGTGTACCTGAAGCCATTTTAAGGATATAAAAAAAATCATATGGACTTTCTCATTAATGGTAAACATAATGATCTGCCGAAAATCCGCCATTCTTAGCTGTCCCTGATTGCCGCAATGCACCGGTAAAAGCTGAGACAAGCTGCTTGTTTAAGGCTTGTTGACAGTGAAAGCCAGAGGGGGAGGCATCAGCTGCAATGGGCCACCAAGTACATGTTCATTGCAGCTAAAGACATTCTGTATTTTCAGCCTGCAATAGTTATGCTCCCATCTGTAAGAGGACATACTGAGCATGCTCAGACCAGATGTCCACTCGTGCACGGCTTTACAAGAATGTGTACAAGATGAGTGCATGCTATGGTGTCCCGGAAGTGGTTCTGGGGTCACAGCCATCTTGGCTGATAAAATCAAATTTTATAAAGTCATTTTAGAGAAGGAAAAAGCAGTGGGGAGCAGCAAAAACTGTTCTGATGAGGTCTAAAAGAAATCAGGATTTATATAGTACACTTTTTCTTTTTTAACCTCCCTGGCGGTATGAATTGTGCGGCTGCGCGGCCGCGGGAGGGTTTTTCTCACTATTTTTTTTTTAGCATGTAGCTAGCCAAGCGCTAGCTACATGCCTACCCCCTCCCTGCAGGCGTCCCCACGTACCGTTAGATCGCCGCCGCCGCTTCCCCATAAGGAAATCCCGTTCTGAACGGGATTTCCTTGAGGGCTCCCCCGTCTCCATGGCGACAAACGGAGTGATGTCATCGACATCGCCGACATCGTGACGTCACAGGGAATCCCGATCAACCCCATAGCGCAGCCTGGCGCCGATTGGCCAGGCTGCGCAAGGGGTATGTGGGGGGGCCTGTATCGCGGCGGGTAGCGGCGCATCAGCGGCGGGTGGGGCCGATCACAACAAACATGCAGCTAGCAAAGTGCTAGCTGCGTGTTTGAAAAAAAAATTATGCAAATCGGCCCAGCAGGGCCTGAGGAATCCTCCGCGGCTGCTTACTCCATGTCTAGCACGGGGTTACCGCTAAGGAGGTTAATTAATTCACAAAGTCACAGGTTTTATTTAAAGTTTTACAACTGAAATGTACCCCTACAGTACTCTAGTGCTTTTTCTCAGAAATGTGTATGTAAAATGTCATTCTGCTAATTTTAGCTGTGACCACGACATGTCAAAAACATACAGTGCTGTCAAGTGTATCTGATTTGTCAATACAATCCTACACAAATCTTGGTCTGCAGCACTTGACCCTTGCTAAATTCCCTCCAGTGCTAAAAATCATTTTTGTTTCTTTAATTTACACTTGTTTGAGTCACTAACCTGCAACAAATATCCAACCTGTGGAGACTACCACTGCTGATGGCTTTTTCACTGCAAAGCCCAAATGAGTCAGACTGTAAATGGAGGCAGGACCAGGGGCAAAAAGTGTTGAGCAGAGGAGCACTAAAAGGACACACCTCTCTCCCCGAGCATCATGTGTGTCAACTTCTGGCACGTAGCCCCGCCCCTTGCAGATAAGTGCTGTGACGCTCCTGCAGCACTCTCTATCTTGGCTTGAGAGAGTGTCTTGGCACTAATTTGCATAGGGGCTGGGCTATGCGCCGGAAGCTTATGTAGACAGGGCTTGAGTTGCTGGAAAAAGACCTGGCAAGTGATTATAACTTTTTTATGAGAAAGGGATCTGTAGCATGCCTATTTTAAGCTGAATAGACAGCCAACAATAGAACTGAAGCCTGTAAACAACAGGACAGGAACCCGGTGGCAGCCAGAAGTGGATGGAGACAGAAGTCCTGGAGAAAAACCCCAACGTTTTTGAAGAAAGTTACATATAACAAAATATTAGGAATGCCTGATTTTTCTTTCATATCTTGGTAAATGTATTGACCTTCTGTAAATTCCGCACACATTATGCAAGGTAGAAGTGCTTACTGTTTATCTGGTCTCTCCAATACTGGGGTGATGAGCTTGCACCATAAATCCTGACTCCTTATTACCAGGCAGCCCAAAGAGTGTCCAAAGAGCTGCCATGCCCACCTGCAATAGGTTCAGTGCTTTAGGAAAAGGGGAGAGCCACATTGCTTTGTAAGGCACCCGTATCTCACTGCTGAGGCCTATAGTGATCTGGTGAGTTTTTTTTTTTTTGCTCTTTAGAAGTTCCTATCAGGGGCCTAACTACAAATAATGGAGCCCCTACAAAACATTGATGGCAACACCCAACATCCACATCCTTTCCCTTGTCTACCTTTGGTGACCCTCACAGCCTGGGGGCATATCTTGAAAGGGTCACAAAGCAAGTATAGCCATCATAAGCTTCCCACTCATAACAAGTGTAGCAACAATAACACCTGATCTGAAGGATGGACCCCTTTATTGAAGAAAAGAAAAGTCAGTATACTTGGGGACCCCTCTCAGCTCTGAGGAACCCTCCCCCCCCCTGTGGTTGTAGGAGCTATTCCCATTTATTTATGCCCCTGGCTCCTGTAGCTGGTTGATGTGGCTAGGATAGCTCCAGGGAGGAACATCATACATCTTTCATGTTTTATTCATGGGCAGCGCTGCACTGGGGCATGCTTGGGCACTGACCCCCTGGGAATCACTGTGCCCCGAGTGCCCCCCCTCTCATTAACATACAGATAACTGTTTCCAGGTTCCAGCAGCAAGGCTTACAAGCTGACAGCTTACTTTTTTATTTTAAACTGGCCAATAAACTATCTTGTATTTTACAGACAGTAAGCTTTGAATCAGGATGCTTAAAAACATCCTGTCTGTAAAGTACAAGCTCTAGTCTCCAGCAATGCCTAGCTACTAAGATAAGGAATAAAACACACAGTGTCTCTCTCCCTCTTGCCTCTTCCACCCTCCCCTTGCTTGTAGAGTTGTGAGACACAGGCTGGGGGCTGGAATGATTTGTCTGTGATCTGTCCACACAGGAGTAGCTTGCTAGCAAGTAAGGTTGAAAGCATGCCAGCAGACTAGCCAAATACATCTTTAGGTAACTTTGCTTCAATAATAGCACTATAACTTGAGCAATCTGCTCTGCTAAAAAGCCTCTGAGATCTGCTTGTGATCTAGCTAACTAGTTCAGCAATGATAGGAACCGAGATAGGAACTTATAGGAAATCTCACCATACAAACATTAATTTTGATCACCAAAATGGGCCCCAACAGCCAGCCAACGACCCTCCTGTCAGCAGCAGTGACTACCTCAAAGCTGGCTAGTCATCGCTGGTCGAAGGCCACTGCGCAGGCTACTACTTTTTGCGCATCCTGATCGGGCTCCCATAGCTGGGGCATTCTGTACATGCGTTATTTCCCTACTGCGCATGCACAGAATGATGTTGTGCACGGTAGCGTGATGAGGAGGCTCGTGGCCCAGGAACGCACATACAGCGGATTGAAGGCCGATAGAGCTGATGGGAGGATCTCGTAGTGACGGCATGGGCACAGGATGACTGCGGGGGCCTGCAAGAAGCCCCAGGTAAGTTAAAGGGCAATTCAAGCTAGAAGGATATGGAGGCTGCCATAACTATTTCCTTTTAAGCAATACCAGGTACCTGGCTGTCCTGCTGATCCTCTGCCTCTAATACTTTTCGCCTAGACCTTGAACAAGCATATGCAGATGAGGTGTTTCTGACATAATTTTTAGATCTGACAAGATTAGCTGCATGCTTGTTTCTGGTGTACTTTAGACACTACTTCAGCCAAATCAATCAGCAGGGTTGCCAAGCAACTGGTATTGTTTAAAAGGAAACACATATGGCAGCCTCCATTTCACTCTCACCTCGGGCTCACTTTAAGCCATTCCAGTTGCCTGGCTACCTTGCTGATCCTCTGCCTCGTCTAATATTTGTAGCCATAGACCCTGAACAAGCATATGCAGATCATGGGTTTCTGACATTATTGTCAGATCTGAATAGATTAGCTGCATGCTTCTTTCTGGTGTTATTCAGACACGTCTGCAGCTAAAAAGCTCAGCAGGGCTGCTAGGCAACTGGTATTGCTTAAAAGGAAATACATATAACAACCTCCATATCCATCTCACTTCAGTTGTCCTTTAAACTGCTTTAGTTTAAGCTTAAGCTAGTTCGTAAATCACAGCTATCACTAAAAATTATAAAATTTAAAATGCACACATATAAAATATACTTTTCTCCATGAGTAAAAAGCAGTATAAATGACACTTTTTTGCTAAGTTTTTTCACTTACAGTAGATAAAAAAAGGCTGACAGATCTGTCAGATTTTTGACTAGTCCATCTCCTTATTGTATTCTCAGTATTTCCTTAATTCTTTAAAAGGACTGAGTAGGTTCTTTACAAGTTCACAGTAGGACGTTGCAGTGCTGCATTATAAAGTCTTATAACACAGCTTACCGCAATGCAATTAAAACTCTATGCGATGTTCACAGAGCGAAGTTAGCATTGCATTGAAACATGTAGCGTTATGGCAGCACACTGCTGCAGCAGTGCGTTACCTCTAAACGCACACATTACCAGGTACAGGAGAGCATACTTTTCATTGCCTGTATGCTTCACTCTACCTACTGAATGCAATGGTAATACAGCGTTAATCTGGGTTACCACTTTTTTGTTGCGTTGTGTTGTAATGTTGCATTTCAACTTTACATTGCAGCATCCTACTGTGAACCCAGCCAAAAACAGATACAGCCAGCAATGATTTTCAGTTGACTGGTTCAACCTAATCTGTTTTTAATGTGTCTGTTGCATTTCCACAATTGACAAGCATGACGTACAATTTATTCATACAGAGGGCTGAATGGCCATTCTTCAGATGAATGGCACGCATCTGCTCCAGAGTGGTAAAGGACTGTGTAACAGATCTCTGGAGAGGTACAATATTTTAATGATGCTCATACTGTTTGAAGAGGCTTTCACAACAGGAAATCTTTTTTTATGTGCAACTATAGTACCATTTGAATCCTTTGGAAAGCCATATTTATTTAAACTATGTACATCAAAAAAACATGCGTACATGTAAAACACAAAAAGGCATAACATTCCCAGTTGAATGCACATATATCAGCTTTTAAGCATTTCAGCAGGGCCAGACTTACCATAAGGCACTGTAGGCTTGTGCCTACAGGCGCCTGATGATGGAAAAGTGGCTCACTCCCCTCCAATGAGTGCCTCCCTCCCTCCTACTCTATGCAGAGTCCTGATGAGAGTGTAAAGGAGAGGTTACTCACCCCGCTCTCAGCATTCTACTGATGAGATCTCCCTTCAGTCAGGGGCACCTCTAGCTACTTAATATTGAGGGTACTTCTGGCTTCCTAATACTAAGGGGCACCTGTAGTTACTTATGACAAGCAAGGGTAATAAAGAAGTGACAGCCAGCACACTTGTGGTGCAGTTTGGTGGGGTTTGTAGGTTAATGGAGGGCAAAGTCTAAGGTGCCAGAACATCTTTGCCCATAGGCTGCATTTCAGTCACTGCTGCAGGTGTCTTTGGATAACAATTTATTACATGTTGTGAATTTAATCAATCCCTTTTTTCTGAGGCATACAAGGATACAATTCCATGACACGATGTCTGAAATGCTTCAAACATTAATTTAAAACATACAAATTCAAGAAATAAAACAAAATTTCCCATCTCCCCTCCAGTACCGTTTTCTCTCTCCCCCTCTACTCTTTTTATCTGATTGAGGCACAAATCATCTCAAACAAAATTGGTGTACTAATATGTATTTGTCCATAATAGTCTGAAACCAGTGGAGTAAGCCACTTATTTGAATGTTTTTTAGTTATGCTGGAGGAAACTGGAGTGCTCTGCAGAAACACATGCAAACATGGGGAGAACCAGGGACCCAACCCTGTAAGGGCCCGTTCACACTGCACGCGTTTCCAGCCGCGTTTTGGAAACACGTGCAGGTGGCCGATACGCACGACATCAGACATTGCATAGCGTGCAATGTCTGATGTTCACACTGCATGCGTTCCGGACCTGTGCGGTCCGGGAACGCATGCTGCACGCAGATTTTGCTAAAACGCGTGGCTGTCCCATTCACTTTTCAGTGATGGGATCAGCCACGCAACGCACACAAACGCGGATGGCCATGCGTTCGTACGCGTTGCGTTCCGCACGCGTTCCGCACGCATGGCCATCCGCATTTGTGATCTGAACGGGCCCTAAGGCAAGAGTGCTAACTACTAAGCCACAGTGCTACCCATAACCATTCCAATGATTGCATCCAAAACCTGCTGTATATTGTTACACATGACATAACGTGCAGGAAATGCAGATTAAGTGTATAATATTAACTGTATAATATTGTATTTATAATATGCACATATTAAATTAATTAGCAATTAATCTGCTTGATCACAGATTGTGCCTGCGCCGTCACAGAACAATCCTCTGGTCCCCCACAGTGGCTCAGATTTGATTCCGACAACTGGGATAGTCGATGGCCACTGTGCCTGTGTGTTCCTTGCCATGAGCACATTTGATCACGCTCCCGCCAAAAAAATCTCGTACTGCATATGTGCAGGATCACTCACGTGATCGAGGACACGCTCGGCCAGGTCCATGCAGGGGCAGTGGCTATTGACTGTCCCAGTCGTTGAAATCGAAAACTGAGCCGCTGCAGGGGACCGGAGGATTGTTCTGTGATGGCGCAGGCACAGCGCGGCTGCAGGGGGCAGGTAGAAGCCCCATGTAAGTTAAACTTTTTTTTTTTTTTAAAGTTCGGTTCAGGTCCCCTTTAACCACTTCAGGACCACAGTGCTAAACCCCCCTAAAGACCAGGCTATTTTTTACTAAAAGGGCCACTGCAGCTTTAAGGCCAAGCTGCAGGGCAACAACACAGCACACTAGTGACCCCCCCCCCTTTTCTCCCCACCAACAGAGCTGTTGGTGGGGTCTGATCGCCCTCCCCCTCCCCCAGTATTTTGTTAATATAAATATTTACATTGTCCTTTTATTTAAAAAAAAAAAAACGTTTCTGCTGCCTCCCCCAGCCAGCCTCCCTCCCTCCCTTCCCTTTCAGCCTATCACTGCTGATCGCTTTTTTGTGCCCCAGGGGGACAGCCCAGGGGGACAGCTGATCGCAGCGCTGTACTGTGTAAATAGATGGCGATCACGCTGTCTAACAGTCTCCCGAGCGGAGACTGAAGAGGGGGCAGAGCTCGGCCCCCAAGAAGGAGATGCGCGCATCCTGAACTCGATCCCCTTCAGTAGCCAGCTCCAGGATCTGACGCCAATTGGCGTTAGGCGGTCCTGGGGCTGCCGCCGCGGCCACGCCCTGGCGTGTTGCGGTCTTCAGGTAGTTAAGGTTGGAGTGAGCATATGAGTCTCCCACAATGCATCACTGTTGAATATGCAAATCATCCCTTTATTGTTAGCTTACACCTCATTCTTCTCATGCTGCTGAGACTCTCTCTCACTTTTGTTTTCCTTTTCTCTCTTCTTTCCTTTCTCTCTCTTTCCCTCTCCAACATGATAACTGATTTCTCCAAGTTTGGGGTCCTGGTAATGTTTGTTGGCCCACTATGACTGTAAAGCTCCTTAAACAACACCAGTTATAATGTTGAGGGTGCTAACTTAGTCTAGAAGCGATGCAGGATATTCGGGGAACCTTGAAAGAGAGAATAGATATTGCTTTCCTGCAAGAGACCCACTTTAAAAAAGGCAAAGTGTCTATCATAACAGGCGCATAATAAACCGCTTGTTACCACCGACGCTCCGTATGTGTGCGCGCAACTCCCACCGCCGTTTCTGTCGGGACTCCATGTTCTGTGATTGGCGAAGAGGACCGAGTGGTCCTCTACCCAATTGCAATGCCTGGAATGAATGGACGTGACCGCGATCAGCGGCCACGTCCATTCATAAAACAGGAAACAGTCACAGCTTGGTTAAATGTAAAAAAAAAGTGAACACTTCCTATAAAACGGGAAAGTGTTCACTAGCGCCATCTTGTGGCCAAAAGTACAAAAAGTAAAATGACACATACAGGCACATACATACACACAATATTAATAAAATTAATAACTTACACTTCCAAAGCCCCCCCCCCCCCCCCCCCCAAAAAAAAACACACTTGTAAAAAGCATCAGTTTAAAAAAAATACATAAATAGTTGCCTTAGGGTCTCAGCTTTTTTAATCTATATTTTCTGAGGGAAAATTACTTTTACTTTACTACATAGAGGCTTGTGATTATGGACCGACAAGAAAAAAACAAAAGAGAAAAATAACACCTATGTTTCCAAATAATATATTGTCGCCCTACATTGTGATAGGGACATCATTTGAATGGTTTAATAATCGGGACAACTTGGCAAATAAAATGTGTCAGTTTTATCCACAGGAGAATGTTTAATTGTAAAACTAAATGGCCGAAAACTGAGAACGAATGAATTTTTTCCATTATTTTCTTATTTTTCCGATTAAAACGCATTTAGAATAAAAAAAATTCTTAGCAAAATGTACGACCCACAGAAAGCCTAATTGGTGGCAAAAAAAACAAGGTATAGACATCATTTTGTTGTGATAAGTAGTAATAAAGTTATTAGGGAATAAAAGGGAGGAGCACTGACAGGTGAAAATTGCTCTGGTCCGTTAGGGTAAAAACCATTGGGGGTGAACTGGTTAAAAAAAGCAGGAGAAGTGGCAATCTTCATAAAATCAGAATAAAAGGCAGATTTTCCTTCTCTGACTATGCCCCAGTTGTAGTTGCAATACTCAAGCCCCTTCAGTAGCCCTCTGGGATCCATGCCTCATTCATTTTGATAAAGGTGAGGTCACTTTTGTGACTTAGGCGACTTTTCTTCTCAGTGACAATGCCTCCAGCTGCGCTGAACGTTCTTTCTGACAGGATGCTTGAGGCAGGGCAAGACAGAAGTTGGATGACAAATTGGGACAGCTCTGGCCACAGTCAAGCCTGCGCACCCAGTAGTCCAAGGGTTCATCGCTGCTCACAGTGTCTACATCCACACTCAAGGTCAGGTAGTTGGCTACCTGTCGGTCCAGGTGTTGGTGGATTGTGGATCCGGAAGGGCTAAGGCGAGGCGTTTGACTAAAGAATGTCCGCATGTCCGACATCACCATGAGATTGCTGGAGCATCCTGTCCTTGCCTGCATGGACATGGGAGAAGGATTACTGGCAGTGGTACCTTTATTCCATTGTGCTGTGACATCACCCTTAATCGCACTGTAAAGCATAGTTGCCAGCTTGTTCTGCTGCATCCTTTCTGCCTTCTGGTGATTTTTAAACATCTCCACCACTTTGTGCCTATACCGAGGGTCTAGTACAGTGGCCACCCAGTACAGCTCATTCCCCTTGAGTTTTTTTTATACAGGGGTCCCTCAACAGGCTAGACAGCATGAAAGACGCCATCTGCACAAATTTGGATCCAGACGTACTATCCATCTCCTCTTGCTCTTCCTCAGTGACGTCAGGTAAGTTCTCCTCCTCCCCCAGCCACGAACAATACCACGGGAACGTTGAGCAGCACAAGCCCCCTGCGACGCCTGCTGCAGTTTTTCTTCTGCCGCTTCCTCCTCCAAAGAAAAAAAAAACACCTTCCTCATCATCTGAGTCTGACTCCTCTTCCCCACATGACTCTTCCTCCTCCCCCCCTCTGTGCTGCCGCAGGTGTTGAGGAAACATCTTGTTCTGATGAGAATTGATACCACAACTCTTCCTCATGTTCCTGTTCACGCTCGTCCACAGCTTGATCCACTACTCTACGCACGACACACTCCAGGAAGAATGCATACGGGATCAAGTCGCTGATGGCGCCTTCACTGTGACTCACCATATTTGTCACCTCTTCAAATGGCCGCATGAGCCGGAAGACATTTCGCATGAGTGTCCAGTTCTTCGGCCAGAACATCCCCATCTCCCCAGAGTGGGTCCTTCTACTGTAGTTGTAGAGATACTGGGTGACGGCTTTCTCCTGTTGTAGCAGGCGGCCAAACACCAGCAGGGTCGAATTCCAGTGAGTCAGGCTATCGCAAATCAAATGTCTCACCAGCAAGATGTTTCCCCGCTGAATATCGGCAAAGCGTGCCATGGCCGTATAAGACCGCCTGAAATGCCCACACAACTTCCTGGCCTGCTTCAGGATGTCCTGTACACCTGGATACTTAGACACAAATCTCTGAATTATGAGATTCAGCACATGTGCCATGCAGGGAACATGTGTCAACTTTCCCAAATCCAAAGCGAAAATGAGATTGCTGCCATTGTCACACACCACATTGCTGATCTCCAGTTGGTGCGGGGTCAGCCACTGGTCCACCTGTTTGTTAAGAGCAGCCAGGAAAGCTGCTCCAGTGTGTCTCTGTTTTTAGGCAAAACATGTCTAAGATGGCATGACACTGTCGTACCTGGCATGCAGCATAGGCCCTGGGGAGCTGGGGCTGTGTCGCTGGAGAGGAGATCACAGCACCTGTAGAGTTGAACTGCCACTCAGCCAAGGAGGAGGAGAACAACAGCGATGAGGGCGTAGCAATGTAGCAGGAGGAGAGAAGGTAGCAGGAGGCCTGCCTGCAAGCCATGGAGGTGTCACAAGTTGGTCAGCTGCACAGCCACGTACTCCCTGCTTGCCAGCGGTCACCAGGTTGACCCAATGGGCTGTGTAAGTAATGTACCTGCCCTGACCGTGCTTGGCAGACCAGGCATCCGTGGTCAGGTGGACCCTTAACCCAACGCTGTGTGCCAGAGATGTCACCACTTGCCTCTCAACTTCATGGTACAGTTTGGGTATTGCCTTTTTAGAGAAATAATTGCACCTGGTATCTTCCACTGCGGTGTCCCAATGGCCACAAATTTACGGAAGGCCTCAGAGTCCACCAGCTGGTATGGTAACAGCTGGCAAGCTAACAGTTCCACCAAGCCAACTGTCAGATGCCGGGCAAGGGGGGGGACTGGCAGAAATTGGCTTCTTCCACTCAAAGATTTCCCTCACGGTCACCTGGCTGCTGTGGGCAGAGGAGCAGGAACCGCTCAAGGTGAGAGGCGGAGTGGAGGAGGGTGGCTGTGATTGTGAAGGTGCAAGCGCGAAAGAGGCTGAAGATGATGCACCTGAAGGAGGAAGAGGAGAAGGAGGGTGGCTTTTCTTTTGTGTGCTGCTTTTGCTCAGGTGCTCTTCCCATTGCAGTTTGTGCCTTTTCTACATGTGCCTTTGTAAGGCAGTTGTCCCTATGTGGCTGTTGGCCTTTCCATGGCAATTTTTTTGGCGGCAGAGAGAACAGATGGCATTGCTCTGATCCAAGGCAGACACACAAAGAAAAATGTCCAAACCGCTGAGCCCCCCTGGGGTGATGGCACTATGGTGGCATCAGCAGCTGACGTTGAAGGGCATGTTGGCTGGCTGTACATAGGTGGCGATACATGGCGCCGGACACTGCCATCAGCTGTTTCTGATGACGAGATTCCCCTGCTTCTTTCAGGAACTCCTCTCCTCCTACTCCTCTCTGACTCCCCCTCTGAACTGTCCCCTTGGTCATCTTGTCTCTTAGGATCCCAGGTAGCATCCGTATCATCATAATCATCATAATCATCCTCCCCAGCTTCGCTTGCCTCAGACACCTCATAAACTGCACCAACAGCAGGCACTTCATCATCCTCCTCCTCACACCTTACGTCCATAGTGTCGCCTAACTCAGACATATGAAGTGGTGTGACTTGCTTAGCGCCTTCATCTTGTTGTAACAGTAATGGCTGTGAATCAGTTAATTCCCCACCAAATAACAGTTGTAGTAACGCTGGTGGCTGCGGAAGATGAGGTGTTCTGTGTTAAATAGTCAACCACGTCCTGACAATATTGGGAGTTAAAGTTAAGTGCCTTCTTCTGAGCACTGTACTTTGGTCCAGGGCTGCACTAAATCACACCAGGACGACCTCGAACAGACCTGCCGGGTGGCCTTCCTCTGGCTCTGCTTCTGCCTCTACCTGTTTTATTGGGGGGGATGAAGTGAAAGGTATCCACTGACTTCACTAATACAATGTTCAGTCACACAGGTGCAGTGAAAGGTATGTAGTGACTGGTATTACAATACAATGTGCAGCTGTCACATAGGTGCAGTTAACAGGTATGCACGGAGTGGTATATTACACAGTGTGCGGTCACACAGGTACTGTGAACAATTAAGCAATGACTGGTATTACAAATGTGCAGCTGTCACACACACACACTGGTACCGTGAACAGGTGCAGTGACACTGCGTGCGGTCACGTAGGTAGGTGCACTGAACAACAACAGGTGAGTATGCAGTGATTGGCATTACAAATGTGCACCTGTCACACACACACACAGGTACTGTGAACAGGTGCAGTGACACTGCATGCGGTCACATAGGTAGGTGGGTGAACTGAACAACAGGTAGGTGTCACAGGAGCCCTAGTGGTCAGACTGTGAAATGCCTTCCAAACGGTGCCAGCGCACGGATCGTGCAAACTCTGGTCGCAGTCAATGCGTAGGAACCATTGGGAATTGGCCACAGACAAACCAGAAGGGAGCCTGTGAGGTACGGTAATTACAACTTTACACACTATTTCAGGGTATCTGCCACCACCTCTGTTTTCTGAGACAGGGGAACTCACTAACTGGCTATTTCTCGACCTGCAAATAAAATGGTTAAAACACGCGGTATTCTGTCTAGATATCAACAATAGTAGCGTCTCTTCAGAGACCTGAGTTCAGTTTCTGTGTATGCTGAATAATAGGGTAGCTGGAACAACAAATGACGATAGCGTCGGTTTATTGAAAGCAATATAAATAATTAATATATACAGACAATTATTAAAATCAACAATTATTAAAACAGTAATAGCCAGTATGAAATAAAAAGGAGAAAATACTTAGGATTTGTGGAAATATGTCCGTTCTGGGAAAACTTGTAGAGTTCCTTTTGTTCAGTTTCAGCAAAGTTTAAAATCCAAGCAAAATGAAAGATGTCCTTTGTTTCTGCTCAGGCAAGATGGCCACCACTTGTTCCTCACGGTGGCCGTGTGTTCATGAAGGTGGAAAAATGGGGGAATGAGGGAGTGGTCCCTTGCAACACTTTTGAACAATGCCCACCTTTGGGTGGAGCCTCAAGTACAGCCCAGGGGTTGGACAGGGGCGGTGAGCTCCCTGGAGGGGTGCTCTAGGCCCACCAAATATGACATTTGCCATATCTCGGCTTACGCTTTCCGCACATACATGACCATCACATATTCATATTTCTCAGACTAGGCCAGTTCACATGATACCAAACTTGGGCATGTTTGCATGCCTAGTTAAAAAACGGTGGAATCCTCCGAGTTCTGGTTATGCCAGTGGCCCCAATTTATTATCAAAATACTCACAAGATCCAGACCAGCAGAATGATATAACTTTCACATTTCTCACCTGAACGGTATTCCTTAAAGATGCAAAAAACCATATACAACATTCATTTCTTCCTGCTTTTTGCTGCAGCCAGGATGTCTAGTTTCAAGCTGTGACTAGCTTCCTGTATGAAAGGGACCTTTTGGTTCCTTTAATTAGCATCTGAATGTGAAATCAGCTGGGACAAGCTTTTAGTTTACACCTCTGGCTAACAGGTCACAGGCACCAGGTTTCATGAAAAGAACTCTGCTGCTATTATGAAGACAGCAGAGACCGGTGGACTGAATGGTATCCACAGACATGAGATTCTGATTTGGCAGCGCAAGGCAATCGAGGCAGGCAACCGATTGCGGTTGCGTTTTCGTTTCTCACGGCTGTTCCGTGACACCTCCCCTACTGGATGCTGTGTAGGGGGTTGTCACCAAGACATCCACCGTAGCAGCCATTGGCGCTGTTGGGTCTAGTTCTCCCTGACACCAGGACAGCCCATCGGCGTTTTGGTGTCGGCTGCCTGCTTTGTGTTGGATCGTAAAGTTGTACTGTTGCAATGACAGGCTCCACCGTAGAAGCTTGCCATTGGTCCCAGCAGTACGGTTTAGCCAACTGAGGGGGTTATGGTCGGTAATGATCGTGAAGGAGCGGCCGTACAGATACGATTGTAGTTTCTGTAGGGCCCACACGATCGCTAGGCACTCCTTTTCAGTCGTGGAGTAGGCTACCTCTCGGGGCAGGAGCTTCTGGCTCAGGTAGAGGATAGGGTGTTCATCTCCCTTTCCATCCACCTGGCTGAGGACTGCGCCGAGACCGTAGTCAGAGGCATCGGTTTGCACAACAAACTGACGACTGAAATCTGGGGCTTGAAGCACAGGGGCGCTTGCGAGTGCCTGCTTCAAGGCTTGGAAGGCGTTCTCGCAAGCGGGGGTCCAGCTAACAACCTTGGGGTGTTTCTTTCTAGTGGCATCGGTCAGGGGCTTCGCTAGGGTACTATAGGCTGGAACAAATTTCCTATAGTAGCCTGCTTTTTTGTGATAGGCCGAGGCCATGCCAGGATGGCGTCCACCTTTCCCGTGTCAGGTTTCAGGGTGTTACCCCCCACCCGGTGACCTAAGTACTGCACCTTGGTCATGCCAATCTGACACTTACTCGGCTTAACTGTCAGATTGGCTGCGGCCAGCCTCTCTAGTACCCGGGACAGGTGTTTGAGGTGTTCCTGCCAGGTGGGGCTGAACACCGCAATGTCATCCAAGTACGCTACAGCGAACCCTTGCAGTCCCTCCAGCAGGTCGTTTACGGCCCGCTGAAACGTGGCAGGAGCGTTCTTCATCCCAAAGGGCATCATCGTGAACTCGAAGAGGCCAAAAGGGGTGATGAAGGCCGACTTTTGCCTCGCGTCAGGTGCAAGTGGTATCTGCCAGTACCCCCGGCTCAGATCCATGATTGATAGGTACCTGGGGGACGCCAGCGTATCCAACAACTCATCGATGTGAGGCATGGGGTAGGCATCTGTAGTGGTGATGGCGTTCAACTTCCTGTAGTCCACGCAGAACCGCTGCCACCACTGTCACAGGAGCCCTAGTGGTCAGACCGCGAAATGCCTTCCAAACGGTGCCAGCGCACGGATCGTGCGAACTCTGGACACAGTCACTAGGAACCGTTGGGAATTGGCCGCAGACAAACCAGAAGGGAGCCTATGAGGTACGGTAATTACAACTTTACACACTATTTCAGGGTATCTGCCACCACCTCTGTTTTCTGAGACAGGGGAACTCACTAACTGGCTATTTCTCGACCTGCAAATAAAACGGTTAAAACACGCGGTATTCTGTCTAGATATCAACAATAGTAGCGTCTCTTCAGAGACCTGAGTTCAGTTTCTGTGTATGCTGAATAATAGGGTAGCTGGAACAACAAATGACGATAGCGTCGGTTTATTGAAAGCAATATAAATAATTAATATATACAGACAATTATTAAAATCAACAATTATTAAAACAGTAATAGCCAGTATGAAATAAAAAGGAGAAAATACTTAGGATTTGTGGAAATATGTCCGTTCTGGGAAAACTTGTAGAGTTCCTTTTGTTCAGTTTCAGCAAAGTTTAAAATCCAAGCAAAATGGAAGATGTCCTTTGTTTCCGCTCAGACAAGATGGCCACCACTTGTTCCTCACGGTGGCCGTGTGTTCATGAAGGTGGAAAAATGGAGGAATGAGGGAGTGGTCCCTTGCAACACTTTTGAACAATGCCTGTTATAAACTGTTCTATATCACCTTGCTTCGACACCATTAACTTCTTACAGTTGCGTCTCACAGACTGTGAGATCACTTGACTCTCCACACAGCAAGCAGGAGATAGACTTTCTCAGGCTTCTTCAAGGTTTACGTTATTTATTCCAGAAACAGAAATACAGATAACTACATTTCATCATATCCTGGCAAAGCAGATTTCCATGTTGCGTTACAGCTGCGTGAGTACCTTCCTGCTGAAGGTACCCAGGTCTTCTTGTATCTACTCTATGTTACATCTAGACTACCTATGTACAGCATACATTATATCAGATTACAGAAAGGAAGAACATACCTAGAGGTCCCAGTCAGCCTTGCGAGCTAGGGCGAAAGTAAGAAGCAGAATGAGCTCTGATCGCCCCCCTCGGTTTTAATACCGACTAGGAAAGAGTTAAATGTGACATCATATTTGCCCTCCCCTAGACCAGACTATTAGTTGGGCCACCTCGTGGTGTCATAATACCCACCTACTCGATTAATAATCAATGAGGCATTTGACCTACATGCAGGAATGTGGATGTTTACAAAACATGGCTGATGTTTATTGTTCTAGTGGTGGTACATGCCCAGGTCAGGGAGACCTGCGGCCTTGTTTAGAGAACAGCTTCTTGGTATGTTCTAGTTCTGCTGACAGAACTGCAGATTTTCTCTCTAAGAGAAAATCCCCTTAAAGGGCAGGTCTGCTCATCAAGCCTTTTTGACTAACTCAGTCCAAATAACTGAGGCCTACTTAAATTATAACAATCCCCCCTAAAAAGGCTTGACCCGCAGATCCCAGCTTCTGAACCCACAAGTACCTGGTTTCTTTTCTTTATGTTTCACTTTTCGATGTTCGTGCTCACACACCTTCTCTGCTCTCGGTGGTTACCCCTTGAAGAGAGAGAGCACGACCTCTTGATCTTCCTGTAACCAGGCTCTCTGGGGAGGCTCTACTTCTAAGTCCCTCTATACCACATGCTCAGCATTTGCGTCACTTGCGTATCACTCACAAACTTGCATGACCACAGAAAACTGAAACTCGTTTGTTTGTTACTCAATGGAGCAGTGCCAGGTGCCTTCTAAAAGAGCACCTTTATACAATCAACTCCATCACCGGTACTACTAAACCTATACCCGTAACCCTGTATATCCCTTAATTTGGAAATATTGGTTCATGAGATTGTTTATGAGGCACCAATCTCTGGACCAGGTTAATTTGTTTTACGTAATTTTAACACGCAACCTCACCTGGATAATGATGCCTAAAGTTGTCATCCCCATCCAGATGACCAGTGGGTGTCGAAAGAACTTTGGAACTGCAGAGGCCCAGTCCGAGTGTCCCTGGAACATCACCGGAAACCTTTTCCAGCAGGTCAGACTGGAACTCACCTGCTTATTTTTGTGTTCTACCTCGTTAAGATCACCTGGGTCATGGTGAAATCTTACCTCTAACTTAGTGTACTGTTTGTTTAACCTTTGTAACAAAGTGTGGTCGTCTTGGGTCAAAACCTGTTCCCCTTTGTCCCATGTCGTGTTCTCTTTCAGGATGGGACCTTACCGTGAAACTTTGAACTTTAGAGTTCTCTTAACAATTTGAGAAATAACGTCCTCCAACCTGGATGACTGGATCCATATGGGATCTCCGCTCACCCAATATGTTCCCCTTGACAGATCCCCCTTATTGGAACAATTATGAACATGTACCTTGAATGTGTCCTTAGACAGGATGCTAAAAAAACCAACCTTTCCTTCAGCCACCGGAACTATCGGTTTGGCTTCAGGGCGGATCTTTTGAATGGTAGCCTCGCATTCTGCGTTATTAAGCCTGCAGGCTTCTTCACTAAATTTGACTTGCCCCGGCAAACACAGGTACCTCTGTAAGAATTGCCCGAATGAGGACAACTCTACTCGTTTCACCTCCCCGTCTAGCACCAAAAAAGTTTGACCTCTCAGGTCCTGGTGTAAGACATGTGTTGAGGTGGGAACTAAGGAAGTGGCGGTGCCTAAAGGAATGTTGCACCGTTTCCATTTGTTCACCCAAACATCTCGAAGCTGCCATGCAAAAGATCCTTCTCCAGAAAAATCGATATACCTTCCCTTGTCCAATCTCAGTTGCACAGGATCTTTAAGCATCTCCCTGACAAAATATGCCCCCAACTGTCCTGATTGGACCTCTTCCCCCCTTATGTCCTGAGGTACAATATGTACCTGAGGTCGGGAAGACTGTACTCTCTGCAATCTTTCAATTAAGAGTACCTCTTCACTTACCCAACTAGCATGAGGATAAGTGGCTGCATATGGACTGTGTAATATCGTCCCCTGTGGTGCCCTGTGTGGTGTGAATGGGGTTCCCTGTGTTGGCTTTCCCTCCCCCGGGACCGCTCTCCCCACCCTCTTTGTCACCTGGAAATGTGGCGTGATCTCGATTTTTACTTCTTGTTTCGAGAACCACCAACCCTCGGCTTTCCAGCCTTTACGTGTGTATAGTTGTTTCAGAGGCACTCTCTGTTGGTATCTCCAGAGTGTGATGTTGTCCCCTGTGTCTCTCTGGTAGGAGAATTGACGCCTCCTGCTCGTTCCTCTCCAATCTGGAACCATCTCACTCTGCATAACCAAGACAAGGTACCCCTGAATCACACACTCCACCTTTTGCATGTACCCATTGTACTGCAATGTACCTTTTAACAACTCTTTGGATCGGTGCATCGATTCTGGGAGTGTGGCATTCAATAGCAGATTTACACTGCCATTCAATTCCCCCTGCCCGCACACCTGACCCTTCAGACCTTTCACCCACATTGTGCCATGAAATTTGTTTTCTCCTGGCACAAGTGCTCTTTTCCTCCGTCCCTGCATGGTCCATCTGTGCCAAGCGGAGGGAGGTGTGAAAGGATTAGTACCTTTGTCACCAAACATTAACATGCTTGGGCCTTGCATTCTCATTAATCCCTTATTATACATGAGAATGTCCTCTCTTCGTTCTCCTAGGACGAAACTGCAACCTAGGATCCCCATCAGCACGGTACTCTTCATTATAAAAGCACCACCTTGGGAAAGAAAAACATTAGCAATTTGCACTATGCTTTGCTCAGTCAGTTTTTTTAGACGTTTTCCGATCTCAAGAATCTCGTGTTTTAGTCTCTTTCCAATTTCAGGAATCTCGTGTTTCTCCAAACTTAGATTGGCCTCTGGAACCTTTCGCTTATCCAACTGACATCTCCATCTTTGCTGCCAGCACTGCAGCTGTCTCGATTCCATATTGCCCAACTCCTGAAATCAAAATACAAACAAATCAATTCTTATTAATGATTTGGGATTCGCCCTGGGGCTTGTACTCTGTACACTTTAAATTGATCAATATATATCGTAATTGATCTCGTTGCTTTATGGTTCTCATCTCATGAACTCTGTTTTCTCTTTTTGGTAGATTGGAGTTAAACTTCACCCCCCTACCTCAGTACTATCCTCAGTACTTACCTGTTTAAAATATGCTCCCGCTGACTTCACCTCTGGAAGCTCTCACCTCATTGCAGCTCCTTCCACATCCCCCCCTATCTGTCCATGCGCGGCCGTCGCATGCACAGATTACGGATGCCACACCTGTTGTTGCCTTGCAGGTGAGCCTGCAATGCTCTTACTCATTATCGCATTTACTTATCTAGAACTTCATTGCGATACCAGCTCTGCTAAAAGTTCTGTGTGTTGTACCCTCTGATCAATGTTTGCCGTGCCACTACCTAAACTACAAAAAAAATGGCTGCCTCCCTGTAGGAAGGAGCACTTAACACTTAAACTACACAGGGTGCAGGGCTAAGCATACCAGCGTCACATGCCTGTATGCAGATCCCTGAATGCCCACGTGGTAGGTAGTCATATGGCAAACACCGTACTAATACACTGTCACTCTGTACATGGCAATTCTTTCATTTGTATAATTGCCCCATGAACTGCTGTCAGTTCTTGTTCTTTGTGCTACAATTGATAGGAGCTGGAAAAAACATCTTTGACCAATCAGTGGACGAAAAAAACGCACAAAAACAGCCCCAGCCCAGCATAGACCTCTTACTCAAGCTCTGGCCCTGTCCACGACAAAAACCGGAAAAAAACGTTACCGCTCTGCAGCAGCGGCGACGGAAACCCGGATTGGTCAACTCCCTTTTTTCCAACTCCGGCACCCCCTTGCTGCACTGTTGGGAACTCATACTGCAACACCCTTTGAGGTGCCCCACTTACAGGAATAATCCCATAAGCAACTCAGTACAGACCCATTCCTGATCTGCGCTGTTCATTGTCTCCCTGCACCTAGCTGGGAAACATTTCCTATCCGTGACCATGCTAGTCTTACAGTAATAGCTTGGTGCACGTATTCTGGCATTCCTTTCCATGGACCCAGGGAAAAGCTTCTGGGGAAATACTTTGAGAACCGAGACACTCAGTAGAATGTCTCTGTATTTCTACCCCCCTCCCTTTCAGCTGCTCTGCCCGGAGCCGCGAGCACAGCCTGACGTGACGTGGATCCCCCAGCCCCTCCTCCCCCCTGCCATGACGTGTGGGAGCCATGACTCTTGGGGGCGGGCCCTCTCCACTGCCGCCATTTTGAGTCCTGGACTGCCAGCTAAGATGGCTGCTATCAATCTCCCGTAGCAACCACCTAATCCTATACACATTAGGAGAGAAACAAATTCACACAGAACAACATTTTATGCATAATTACACAGCATCAATACATAGTGCAGAGAAAAAACAAAACAAAAAAAAAATCAGCATTTCGCCACATACATTCCTGGATGTCCGTAAAAACCTAAGGAGAAATCCTTTTCCCCAGCTGCAATTCTGCAGTCGTATCACCCCGGGACATGGAAACTCCCTCTCTACACAAATCATCTGCAGCTTATCTCAGCCATAACACAGAACTACCAAAGCGCGCAGCATAACTCCAAACCACATTAACAGCTAGTACTTCTGAGACGAACCACAGACGAGCTGGCTACACAACATTAAACATATGCAGACATTTAAACCTTTAAGCAGCTCTGACTGGAACGAAATAAGCTTGCTCCTCTGACTACACTTTTCAACTACGCTCCTCTCTATCCCCTCTCCCTGTACTAACAGACTGAAACACTGCAGGCTTATCTCCTGCTGCGGGGGATCCCCCCCCCCCCCCACACTTCTGGCCCATTTCCCAGATCTTCTCTGTAAAATGAGAGCAAAAGACAGACAAAAAAAAGGGAACAAGAGGAGAAAGAGAGAGAAAGAAAAACCCAATCAACATCTGACCCGCGAAAGAAACCATGCCTGCGACAACTGTGGATGTAACCACATTCTAAACCGTATATTACCACTACGTAAGTATGCAACACAGGAACATTGAATCCTAAGAGAAAAATCAAAGCACATAAACTCTGAAAACAGCACTATGTATTTACAACGGAGCTGCTCCTATCCTCACCCCTCCCACCACGCACGGGAGAGATGAGAAGCCCGCAGCCTCCACACTGCAATTAACACAAAACACAGAACACATTATCCTCTCCTTGTACAATAAAGATAATGCAATATAACAACGTAAATCATACGTGCCTGATCTGCAGGCTCTTCGCAATTCATCAGCATCCCGCAACTTTTTATCCCGCGAAACTTCTGTGGACTCTGGAACGTCAGGGGGGGCTCACCTTCCCCCACAGCAGATCGATCTCCAGCGGCAGTTGCGAGCAGCCGTAGCCTCGGAGGGTTCCTTCCGACCCAGGTTTAGGCTTGTAACTGTGTGCACATGCAGTTACAGTGTAACGTCCAAGAGTTTCGCCGCTGATATCCTCGAATTGCAGCCGTGTGCTTGGCTCCCGCACACACCCCACACCACTTATCAGTATCAGCTTGATAAGCTTTACAGTCCGCGTCTATTCCGCTTGTTTTGCTGTGGAATATCTTGAAAACTTCTTCGGCCCCTGGCCCCTGTCTGCTTGTTTAGCTAGGCAGTGAAGGGTTTCAGCACCACTGTTATAAACTGTTCTATATCACCTTGCTTCGACACCATTAACTTCTTACAGTTGCGTCTCACAGACTGTGAGATCACTTGACTCTCCACACAGCAAGCAGGAGATAGACTTTCTCAAGCTTCTTCAAAGTTTACGTTATTTATTCCAGAAACAGAAATACAGATAACTACATTTCATCATATCCTGGCAAAGCAGATTTCCATGTTGCGTTACAGCTGCGTGAGTACCTTCCTGCTGAAGGTACCCAGGTCTTCTTGTATCTACTCTATGTTACATCTAGACTACCTATGTACAGCATACATTATATCAGATTACAGAAAGGAAGAACATACTTAGAGGTCCCAGTCAGCCTTGCGAGCTAGGGTGAAAGTAAGAAGCAGAATGAGCTCTGATCGCCCCCCTCGGTTTTAATACCGACTAGGAAAGAGTTAAATGTGACATCATATTTGCCCTCCCCTAGACCAGACTATTGGTTGGGCCACCTCGTGGTGTCATAATAGCCACCCACTCGATTAATAATCAATGAGGCATTTGACCTACATGCAGGAATGTGGATGTTTACAAAACATGGCTGATGTTTATTGTTCTAGTGGTGGTACATGCCCAGGTCAGGGAGACCTGCGGCCTTGTTCAGAGAACAGCTTCTTGGTATGTTCTAGTTCTGCTGACAGAACTGCAGATTTTCTCTCTAAGAGAAAATCCCCTTAAAGGGCAGGTCTGCTCATCAAGCCTTTTTGACTAACTCAGTCCAAATAACTGAGGCCTACTTAAATTATAACAATGCCCACCTTTGGGTGGAGCCTCAAGTACAGCCCAGGGGTTGGACAGGGGCGGTGAGCTCCCTGGAGGGGTGCTCTAGGCCCACCAAATATGACATTTGCCATATCTCGGCTTACCCTTTGCGCACACACATGACCATCACATATTCATATTTCTCAGACTAGGCCAGTTCATATGATACCAAACTTTGGCATGTTTGCATGCCCGGTTAAAAAACCGGTGGAATTCCCCGAGTTCTGGTTATGCCAGTGGCCCCAATTTAATATCAAAATACTCACAAGATCCGGACCAGCAGAATGATATAACTTTCATATTTCTCACCTGAACGGTATTCCTTAAATATGCAAAAAAACATATACAACATTCATTTCTTCCTGCTTTTTGCTGCAGCCAGGATGTCTAGTTTCAAGCTGTGACTAGCTTCATGTATGAAAGGGACCTTTTGGTTCCTTTAATTAGAATCTGAATGTGAAATCAGCTGGGACAAGCTTTGAGTTTACACCTCTGGCTAACAGGTCACAGGCACCAGGTTTCATGAAAATAACTCTGCTGCTATTATGAAGACAGCAGAGACCCTCCAGGCTGGACTGAATGGTATCCACAGACATGAGATTCTGATTTGGCAGCGCAAGGCAATCGAGGCAGGCAACCGATTGCGGTTGCGTTTTCATTTCTCACGGCTGTTCCGTGACAGTAGGTATATGCAGTGATGGGTATTACAATGTGCAGCTGTCACACACACACACACACACACACACACACACACACACACACACACACACACACACACACACACACACACACACACACCGTGAACAGGTACAGTGACTGGTGGTATTAAATATCTCACTGCGTGCACGCCACTCACGTAGGTAGGTGGGTGAACTGAACAACAGGTAGGTATATGCAGTGATGGGTATTGCAAATTTGCAGCTGTCACACACACAGGTAGTCAATTGTCAATGACATCAAAACTAAAATTGATAGCCTTCTGAAAGCTAATAGAACCCCCAGAATATCAACCAAGACCCTCTGGAACTCATTTAAATATGTAATCAGGGGAAGCTTGATAAAGCATAGTTGTGCAGGATTTAGTTGACAAAATCCACTCCCTAGAAAATAAACATGAAAAAATAGGGCACAGGTCACCTTAGAATAACTAGATAGAGCCAGGTCCACACTAAATAGAAATCTTGAAAATGGATGCTCCAAAACTACTGTACATTGCTTATATAGGTTAAATGCTAACAGATTGGGGAAGGTTCTTATTGCAAATACTTGCAATTTGTTGTTTTTGGTTTTTTTTAAACAGGACTGTAGGCAAAATAAGCAAATAAAACGATTTTGCAGGCAGAACTAATTGTCTGCCTTTATAATAATAGTTTGAATGAATTGACTCATGCTGCTAGCTCACATTTTTGGTCACTGAATGATCTCTGAGGAATGTGAATAAGCAAGTGAAGCAAGAGGCATGTCTTAGGAGGCTTTATTCACAGTCATCTGTGGCATAATGTACGCATTATAATAACTGTGAACTGCAATGAAGACTGGATATAGACTTTAATACAAAGCCTGCATGCCAGCGAGTTAGAATAATGTGATCAGTTACAATGCAGCCCCATAGAAGTGTATGGGCAGTGAGTTGGCCTGCAGAATTATTCTGCAACACAATTGAGTACTGTGAAATAGCTCTGAGAGGTGAGGAAAACAATCTAACCCCTACGCTTTATTGCCAAATTCACTCACCCCATTGAGTGGAATATCGCCATGCTTTAAAAATGTGTTTGCTTTATGCATGCTTTCATTTATATTTTTCCTAGAAAGTTTTCTTAACTTTGGCTCTTTTTGGATGGAAAAATAATTACCCACTCCTCAAAATCTGACTTTAGTAGCTCATCTCCCACTGTTTCATAGCATGTTAAGACAAAATTGTTAACATGGGTGAAGAAGCAGGAGACGTTTTTTGTTCCTCCATCTGGGCAACACATGATGCCTCAGAGGACACTGTGATTGCATGTTCAAACTTTCTCAGCGGAAAATACTGCATATTTTCTTATCCTCCTATGTTGGAATACAGAAGAAACTTTCAAATGCAGAGACAGCATTCTGGGCACATTGAATAGGGGGAGAACCCCAAAAGCATTCGGTTAAATCAACAGTTCATGTTTGGGGCTATTCAGAAATGAACCCACAGTATTCTAAACCAGACCAGTCTGGAGGTCCCGATAGCTAAACATCTGGACATCTGTATATTTTAGCCTTGTCACTAATATTTGCTCACTGCTGACTTTTCACTTAGCATTTGAACTATTAACTTTACAATTGACAGCTCTGCTAAAGTTTCAAGTCTTTAGATATGATGTCTACATTTAAATTTGTGGAGAGAATGTAGTCAGAATTCCCAAGACAACCAATGTAGACAGAATTCCCATGACAACCACATATATATATATATATATATATATATATATATATATATATATATATATACCTGGGGTCTCCAAATTCCATGATAAATATCTTACCAGTATTTTTGTTGCTTCATTATTTTCCTACTTCATTTCAGCTTCACTGTCCAGGCATATTAAATGTAATTGTGCCTTAAATTTGCAGTACTTCGGGGGGGGGCGGAGCTAGCCATGCAGCCGTGAAGACACGTTTCCTTGGAGCTCCTGATCCAACCGCCCAATACTAGCTAAAACGACCAGAATTGATATAGGTAGAACTCCTGCAACATGCCAGGGAAATCCAAGAACAAAACAGGAGTAAAACCCACCCCGCGGAAGACACAAGAGACACAACAACAGGCCGCTAAATCTCCCAAGAGAAACGAAGCGACGCAGACTCCAGTCAAAATGGCCGACGCCTCCCCATCCGCTAGCAAAGCAGCGAAGATGGCAGACACTGAGGCTGCCACGGTGAAGTCCCTAAACGAAATCCGTGATTTCCTCCACACCTTACCTACTAAAGATGATCTCGCTGACTTGGCGGACCGTATCACGGCGGCCTCCCGGGCAGAGCTACAGGTGGTACAGGATGAGGTCGAACTACATGACTCCAGAATAGCACGCCTGGAGAGCGATTTGGACGACCTAAAGGCGGACGTGAAAAAACTAAAAAAGGAGAAAGAACAGCAAGCCACGACCAATGCCTTACTACGCTCGGGCCTGGAAGACCTGCAGAACCGTAGCCGCCGCTGCAACATAAGGGTGAGAGGGTTGCCGGAGACCTATGACGCAGCACAAATAGATCCAGCATTAACGGCGATTTTCAACGGTGTTCTGAACCGTTCAGCAGAAGAGGTCATTAAATTTGACCGGGCGCATAGAGCCCTGAGGCCTAAACCGGCGGAGGGGGATCCACCACGTGACATAATTTGCAAACTGCATCACTATAGCCTGAAAGACGCCATCATGCAAGCAGCGAGGCAGAAGGATAGCATCGACCACGAAGGCCACAAAGTGCAGCTCTTCCAGGACCTGGCTCCAGGAACCTTAGCTCAGAGGAGAGCCCTACAACCACTACTGAAGCTGATAGTGGACAAAGGCTGGAAATACCGGTGGGGCTTCCCGTTTCACCTGGTAATCATGGAAGACGACAAGGCTCATATCCTCCGCATCCCTTCAGACCTCCCAGAGCTGTTTGAGACCCTACAGTTGCAACCGGTGGAGCTCCCGGAATGGAACCCCGATCAAATGGTCCTAGGCCTGCCGCAAAGGAATAGGCGCAAGAGGTCGAACCCGCGTAACGGTGGTAATGATGACTCACCTTAAGCTATCTTATCTTTAATACACTACAACGGACCAGGTACTGTAGCCCTATTTTATTTTATTCCTACTATGTAGACTGTTCAGACCTTCTCCCTCCTATGGAGTGGGCACAGCTCATTTGGCCGCTATGTGAAATCCCCATATGATTATCTACGCAGTGACCATACCTCTGAATACATACATTGGAGAATGGTCTAGCCAGTTATGTGATTGAGCCCCCCCGCTGCTTATCCTTAGCATGGAGAGTGCCTTACCGGAACAATTTTACCACTTAGCACTCAGAAGACGGCGCACGTCTGTACGTGCATTGCTAACAGCACAGGGCCTGGGGCCCCCGTATACCACCTTGTTCACTGGATATATGTGCTACCAGATATGCCTTTTATGAAAAGGGGTTACGGGAGCTCGGCAACTTGTTCACTGGACATATGTACGCTTTTGATAAATGGGATTACTGTTCATAACTGTAATGGTGGCATACTACATCTATTAGTGGGAGTAGGCAAACTAGTGGGCACTGAGGGAGGGGAAGGGGACCTGGGACTGGGCTGCTGCTATAAGGCGGCGGTCCACCTCAGGATTAGTGCAACCCATAAAATCAATCTGGAAGTATCTATGTGGCTGTTGCAAAGTAACAGAGGCGAGACCAAAATGAGAATGTACACACCTTGGGCCGTTTTCTCTCCCACTTGACAGGGCCATTATTGCCACGTCTTTGCATGAAGGAATGGGGGTAGGGGTCACCACCAGAGGCAAAAGGGGGGAGGTGGGAAGGACGTACAGGTAAGGATGTAATGGGCCGCAGACACCTGGTCAGTTATGTGTACCCTGGATCGGTTCTACTATCTATAATATATGGTTGTTTATTATTTAGATAAAATGCACTGGGCGGTGTGGGTTGGGGGAGTCCCATTCTCCACGCTGTCAATGGTTGATCAGAACCCACATAGGAAGACTCGTGTAGTCTTAACCCAAAAGTGGGCAATAACTGCTATTAGTTTTTCCTTCATGTTGAAGGACATATGTTTGGTTATACATTTACAACCCGGATTTCCTGATAGTATCTACATGACACACACTATAGCTGGAGACAACAGACTGCATATATGGCAGGAGTGAAGTGTATTTCCATCAACGCCAGAGGCCTTAACACCCCAGAAAAAAGGAGAATTCTCCTAAAAGACATGATGAAACAAAATGCACACATTGTGTTTGTCCAAGAAACACATTTTAAGACAGGTAACCACCCCGCCTTTCGGGACCAAAACTACCCAAACTCCTTCCTGGGAGTTTCCCCGATTTCAAAGACAAAAGGGGTCGCTATTCTAATCCACAAAAACTTACCATTTGTTATGCTTGATGTGAAATCTGACGTTGATGGAAGATTTGTCCTAGTAAAGTGTCTCATAAATGATCTCAAATATACCTTGTGCTCCGTTTATGCTCCCAATATGGACCAGGTCTCTTTCCTGGCTAAATTTCTGGAGGCCCTGGATTCCTTCGCAGAAGGTAGCATTATCTTGGGGGGAGACCTCAACACAACTTTGAACCCTAAAATTGATAATTCACAGGGTAAGGCATCCCTGTCCTTTGCAAAAATAAACAAGATTAAACGCATGCTACATGAAAGACAATTGGTTGATGTGTGGAGGTTGTCTCACCCAGACACAAAAGATTTCACCTATTACTCCAGTGTCCACCAAACCTACAGCAGAATAGACTATATTCTAATATCCCATAATCTGCTGACAGAACACACTTTGGCGGACATTGGAGTGATCTCCTACTCTGACCATGCCCCGGTATGTGTCACTCTTAACTGCAGGCTTAAAAGAGAGCTACCGTTCACATGGAGGCTAAATGCATCTATTCTCCAAGATGAAATAGCAAGTTTAAGTGTTCTAAAAGAACTGGAAGCTTACTTTGCAATTAATGACAATGGAAATATACACCCCACATCATTGTGGGATGCGCATAAATGTGTACTGAGGGGTTTTTTTATTCAATTGGGGGCAAAGCGCAAGAAGGAAAGAAACCGGGCCATCCAGACACTACTAGAGGAGATCCATGTCTTGGAACAAAAACATAAGCGGAGCCCAAGACAGGTAGATTTGACACTCTTGCAGGAAAAAAGAAGGAAGTTGAATACCTTCCTACAGGAGTACGCCAAACAGGCGGCCTACAGATGTCAGAACATGTACTACACCCGGGGTAATAAATCGGGGAAGCTGCTGGCAAAGGCCCTTAAGCAACAGCAACAGAGGACATACATACCCCAGATAATTGATGAGAAGGGAGTAAAGCACGTTAGGAGCGGCTCCATTGCCAATAGCTTCCAAAAATTCTATACCACCCTATACAATTTATCACTTAAAGAGGACGCTGGAGACGTACAAGGGAGACAGGAAGCCATTGAAAACTATCTCGCAGCAGCTAGACTCCCCCACTTAGACGCAACCATAGCTGAAGAACTAGAGGCTCCATTCACTGAAATGGAAATTAATGATGTAATTGCAAGCTTAAAAACTGGGAAAGCACCGGGGCCAGACGGCTTCTCGGTTGACTATTACAAAAAATTTAAAGGAACCCTGACCCCTTACCTGTGCAGATTATTTAACTCTGTTGCAGATAACAGGACCAACACAAATTTTTCGACACAGATGCTGGAGTCACATATAACCGTGATCCCAAAACCCGATAAGGACCCATCTAGTTGTAGCAGTTACAGGCCAATATCTTTGCTAAACATAGACATAAAAATATTTGCCAAAGCTTTGGCAAACAGATTGGCCCAACATATGGGTCTTTTAGTGCATTGGGATCAAGTGGGATTCATACCTCATAGAGAGGCAAGGGACAATACTATCAGAGCCCAGATTCTGCTGCAGCTTGCCCGGTCTCGGAACACGCCCTGTATGCTACTTTCCACTGACGCCGAAAAGGCCTTCGACCGGGTGAGCTGGAGCTGGATTATGGCAATACTTAAAAACACTGGGATGGGCCCCCGTATGTTATCCGCAATTAGTGTCCTGTACTCAAATCCTACAGCGAGAATCAAAGCTAATGGAGAACTTTCAAAACCACTACCTATTAGAAATGGTACGCGCCAAGGGTGCCCCCTGTCACCATTGATATTTGCATTGACATTGGAGCCGTTCCTTAATCACGTTAGGGCCTGCAGAGACATCAAAGGGATCGAGGTGGGAGAATCTAGCAATAAAGTAGCCGCATACGCAGACGATTTGTTGTTCTTCCTTACAGAACCAGACTTATCTCTCACTAGGCTACTAGAAGAATTCAATACCTTCGGAAAACTGTCAGCATTTAAGATAAACCTGGACAAATGTGAGGCCCACAATGTGGGGATCTCTGAATTGGCTAGACGGAGACTAGAACAGAAGTTCCCCTTTAAATGGAATAAGCAATATATACGCTACTTGGGTACCAATATTACACACTCTCCCTGCGAAACCTTTGCACTAAATTTTCCACACATGCTAAATACCATAACGGGTGACCTTGAGAGATGGAACCTACCTTACTTATCATGGCTAGGGCGTATTGCTGTCTTAAAAATGAATGTTATGCCACGTCTCCTATATTTATTCCAGACTCTGCCAATACCAATACCTTCAAGCTTCCTGACACGTTTCCAAACTCTTTTCAACAGATATGTCTGGAAAGGTAAACCACCTAGAATTAAGAGAGAGATCTTGTATAGCACCAAGCAAACAGGTGGCCTGGCAGTACCCAACGTCAGACTATATCACTATGCGGCTGTTCTAACTAGAGAAGTGGACTGGGCTAGACACAGAGGCACTAAGCAATGGACCGTCTTAGAAACAGGACTAACAATGTATTCCCCACTAGATTTTCTGTGGACAAAGGGGCATGACACAAGGGAGCTACAATTTTCCCCCCTGAGTATATACACGTTTAAATGCCTCAGCAGAGTCAGGCACCTACCAGAAATGTCGCCTCTACCTTCGCCCTTGCTCCCGCTCTCCCACAACCCAGAGTTACACCTGGCCTGCAGTAGAGATGACAGACCTCATAGACCTCAGGAGAAGCTGACCCTAGGAAAATTCTGTGTCCAGAATAACTGGTTGACGTTGGAGGACCTACAACTCCAATACCCAGCCTTGAATCTTAACTGGTGGACCCTATTCCAAATTAGATACTACCTACGTAGCCTTAGAATCTCGCCCTCGGGGGTGAGAAAACCCTCCATTTTTGAGGAACTCTGCTCCGAGGGCGAGCCTGTACAGAAAACCCTCTCAACTATTTACTCGCTATTAATTGAGCAGACCACCCCAGTTATGTCATTCTTTGACAAATGGGAGGTGGAGATGGGAATGCCTCTTAGTCCAGCACAAAGAACCAAGATCTGTTCCTTCACCCATAAGTCTTCCAGGGCCACCAATATCCAGGAGGTCAACTACAAAATCCTGACCAGATGGTATCTAACACCCTGTAAACTCCATAGGATTTTCCCCTCAATTAGCCCAGATTGCTGGAGATGCTCCACAGAAAGAGGGACGTTATCACATATCTTGTGGTCATGTACCAAATTAAACACCTTCTGGAAAAAGGTAGAAAGCCTAGTGAAACTGGTCATTGATGGGGACATCCCCTTTACCTTAGGTTTTTACATCCTGCACATAAACTCCTGGTCGTATAAAAAATACAAAAAGTCAGTAGTAAGACATATCCTTAATGCAGCAAAGTGTGTGATAGTCAGGCGTTGGAGAAGCCCCGCCCCTCCTAGTATTAAAGAAGTGGTAGCAGAAATAGACCGGATATATCTGATGGAAAATATGGCACATATCTCTAACAATGACCCTGAGAAGTTCTGGAAGACTTGGAGGTATTGGTCGGGTATACGTGACTCTGAGGAATTGGGTACAATACTGGGAGATGAGTAGCAGAGCAAAATAGCATTTACTGTGGGCAGACTGGGGCCTGGGGCTTGATGGTATCTACCCTGAACTGTTTGGCATTACGTCTACAGCTAAGGAGTAGTGTGTTGTCATGTAATTGGACTGGTTTTATATAGGGCGGAGGGTTTCCTGTCTAGTTAGGGAAAGCATCTGCCGTCCTAGGTGAGAAAACCGGGTTGTTTCAGTTAAATACATGTTTATTAGTTTATTGATAAAATTGGTAAAGATCATAGGTGGTCAGAGAGGTGAACAGGGGAGATGGTCTGCCTATGACACGCATGGGCCGGGGATGTGCCCTACAAGCTGTTGAGGGTCTTGGCTCACGGCTGCCTCCGCTGTTCACCTAACACAATAAGCTATACCTAATTCTATGAGTAAGCACATGCGGTTGATGTATGTACAAATATCCTGTGGTTCACATTCTCATATGCTAATTGATTGCAAAAGTCCAAGTGTGTACAGGACTACTGTTTTGATAACTGTTAGACTGCCTTTGGATCTAAATAAAGAATTTGAAAAAAAAAAAAAAAATTTGCAGTACTTCAACTTTAAGTGTGCATCTGTGGTTTCCCATGATGCATCGCTTCTAAATATTCAGATTATCTTTTTATGCCCTTGAAAGCAAGGCTGCACATCCAGAACCTTTACTGCTGATGTTTTTGGGTCACCATTAACTGTTTGGGTAGTCCGAGGCATTTTAAACTGATGGAAGATTCAGACTGGGCTTTACTGATTAAACATATTTAACCACTTCGCATCCAGACCTTCTTTCCCCCTTATGGACCAGCAAGGCCGGCCCTAGACTTTTTGCCGCCTGAGGCAAATTTTTAAAAAATTGTCACCGCCGCCCCTCCCGCCTGTCCGTGGGTGCGGGGAGCCGGCCCGCCGAGCTGGAGGGGTAGCTGGCAGGACGGGGGTATTGGGCCAGCGGCGGGGAGGGGGGTCGGACCCCCCCTCCCTCGCCTGGGTTCCCCGTCCTCCGCTACCCTCCAGCCTAAATAGAAGCAGCCGTATGTGTAAGAGGCACGGGCGGGGAGGACACTCACCTCTTCCCAGCGTGCGCTCCACTGACGTCACTTCCTGCAGCGTCCTGCAGGAAGTGATGTCAGTGGAGCGGACGCTGGAGCGAGGAGGAGGTGAGTGTCTCCCCGCCCGTGCCTCTTACACATACGGCTGCTTCTATTTAGGCTGGAGGGGAGCGGAGGACGGGGGACCCAGGCGAGGGAGGGGGGGGTCCGACCCCCCTCCCCGCCGCTGGCCCAATACCCCCGTCCTGCCAGCTACCCCTCCAGCTCGGCGGGCCGGCTCCCCGCACCCACGGACAGGCGGGTGCCGCCCCTGGAAATTTGCCGCCTGAGGCAAAAGTTTCACCCCGCCTCATGAGCGGGCCGGCCCTGTGGACCAGAGCAGTTTTGACATTTTAGCTATGTCCCTATTTAATCAGCAATAACATTATTCCTACTAATGACACCTAAATGAAATAGATATCATTTTTTTTCGAGACTAACTAGGCTTTCATTGTATGGCATTTTTTATCTCGAACAATTTTTTTTCTATGCATTTTAATAGGAAAAAGAGGAAAAAGTAGAAAAAAACCACATTATTTCTTAGTTTTACCAATTCCAGTTTAACTACTTGCCGACTGCTCCACGCCAATTGGCGTGAGTAGTGCGGCAACCCCAGGATCGCTCCACGCCGATTGGCGTGAGTGGCCTTCTGTGGGGCTAGCAGGAGAGCGCGCGCCGGCTGCGTGCGCATCTCCTGTTTAGAAGGCAGATCGCCGCTCGGAGACTGTAAGTCGGCGAAAGCACCGTCTATTAGGGTAGTACAGCGCTGCAATCTAAGGCAGCGCTGTACTGGGGACACCCGTGTGACACCGTCAGTGCGGAAGTGATCCGCTCTCATAGGCTGAAGCCTATGACAGCCGATCACGCTGATTAGCCGGCGGGGGGAGGGAGCAGGATGGAAAAAAAACCTGAATTTTATTACAAAAATATTAAAATAAATATTTATTGTAGACAAGAAACACAAATTTTGTTTGGTTATTTGTTTCTACTGTTTATTACTAACTACAAAACTTAAAGAGAACCTGTAGCTAAAAAAGTTTCCCTGGGGCTGGGGGGTACTCACCTTGGGACTGGAAAGCCTCAGGGTCCCAATGAGGCTTCCCCCTCCCCTGTAGCTGCAGGCAGCCCAGCGCTGGCTCCCCGAAGTGTCCCGGAATCCTCCCTCGACAAGGCTGACAAGCGCTGATAAGCAATGATTTATTTACCTTTCCTGGTTCCAGTGGGGGCGCTGTTGCAACTTTCCGCACGGAAATAGGTGAAAATAGACGATCTCTGTCGGGTCCGCTCTACTGCGCAGGCGCAGGAGACTTGTGCCTGCGCAGTAGAGTGGCCCGACAGCAATCGGCTATTTCCGCAGAGAGCCGGAGAGCCGATACTGCGCCTGGAGTCGGGAAGGGAAATATTTACATCCCCGCTGTTCTGAAAGCTTTATCGTTGCCGCCGTGCGACCAAGGAGGATGGGGGAAGCCTCAATAGGATCCGGAGGCTTCCCTCACCCGAGGTGAGTACCCCCCAGGGGAGGTTTTTTTCATTACAGGTTTTCTTTAAAGTACGTTCCTGTCACAATTTCTAGTGAAGATATTTGATTCTAAAATAATGCTACAGTGTGTATTTTTCACAATGAACTAAGAAAATAAAAGTATTTTTAATGGTAAAATAAATGTTATTGGCTCAGGGAACATATATTTGCTTTCACCAATTAGTGCTGCAACAGATAGCGCCGGAGCTTTTGCACAAGAGCAATGCCCAACCGTGCATAGCTGTGCTTCAGCGACATGACTTAAATCTACATCCTCATGGCTTAGATGAAGTCACAGAGGATGTAGATATACTGTAGTGGTGGAAAAAGTGGTTAAGAGTATTATTAGCTTGTATTGTGCCATGCAAGAAATGTATGCTATAATAACACTTAAAATGTAAATGATAGAGCAACTTGAAGAGTACCTGTACTGAAAAAAATTGTAGCATTGACAGGGAGCCCGCATGAGTGTAAAAAGCTGTGACAGCTTTTCACACTCGTGCGGGCTCCCTGTCTACGCTACAGCCTTTCCCTTCCCCTGCTGTCATGTCATCTGTGACAGTTTTTCACACTCCTGCAGGCTTCCTGTCTAGTGTCTACGCTACCGCCATTCCCTTCCCTGCTGACTCAAGGAGGAGGAAAAGGCTGTAAATGGGGAGGAGCTGCAGGAAATACTCTGCTTCTTCCTCCACCGCATACAGACACCTGAGGACAGAGGGATGGTGATTGCTGCAGCAAATGGTATGTACTCATTAAAGGGACATAACTATGAATTACATTCATGTTAAAAAAAAAAACTCTAAAGTTTTCCTTCAAACTATCTATTCAGAAATTAATGTAAACATTATTTACCAACTTACATGTATTAGTAGAGTAATTCCATACTCTAAAGCATTAATCCTTTGAAAATCCAAAGGGGAACCATGGACAAAAACTTTGTAATTTAAAATACAATTTAAAGTACATTTGAGTAAAGGCGCTATATTTTCTTTTGTTACTTTCTATGTAGCCATCACTTACAGTGGTACCGTAATTCTAATCTTATAGCTCTGATCCTGTAATTTACAGATTTTGGACTAATCCATTTCTTCAAGAGGGGATTTCCTTGGTCAAATATACATCTTATACAGTATGTATGCAAATAAATGACCTGCAGTGACCTGCTAAGTATCACTGTTTTTGTATCTTTGTGAATTTTTAGCCGTTGATTACCAATGCATGTTTTTTACAAAGAAGTATATTAAAGTTCAAGTTTTACAGTGGATGAGTTGCTCCTGGAATGCTTTGCTTCTTTTGGATACAAATATACATCTTATACAGTATGTATGCGAATAAATGAATTTTACATTTTATGTGTGTGTGTGGGCGTACGTTAAAAAAGGGCGCCGGGAAAAAAGGGCGCACGGTTTTAAACGATAAGCATGAATAACGTTTAAAAAAAATTGTGCTATATTTCGTTTAAAAAATAATGTTTTATAAAGTTATAAATCATTAAATAATGTGCATGAAATCGGCAATTGTAAAAACGTTAATCTTCCCTGTTTAAAAAGTGACATTTATAATAACGTTTTAGAAAACATTAATAAGAATGTTACTAAAGCTATACCTAACCCTACTCTCACACAGAACCCTCCCTGTACCTACCCCTAACCCCTAGACCCCCCCTGGTGGTGCCTAACCCTAAGACCCCCCTGGTGGTGCCTAACCCTAAGACTCCCCTGTTGGTGCCTAAACCTAAGACTCCCCTGGTGGTGCCTAAACCTAAGACCCCCCCCCCCTGGTGGTGCCTAAACCTAAGACCTCCCTGGTGGTGCCTAAACCTAAGACCCCCTGTGATAAGCATTAATAACGTTTTAAAAAATATTGTGCGGTTATGTTTTTAAAAACATTTTTTTTACAATTTTTCGTTTAAAAATAATGTTTTAAAAATATTGTACTGTTTTCGTTTAAAAATAATGTGTAAAAAATTATAAATCGTTAAATAATGTATAATCATGAGAAGCAGTTATAAAACATTAAAAGTCTCCGGGCGCCGCTTTTAAAACGTTATTTTTCTCCGGCGCCCTTTTTTCCTGTTGGGCGCCCATTAAACGATATTTATTATGGGAGTAAATGGTGGCGCCCTTTTTGTCCACCTGCCTCATGCGCCCAAATTTCCTGCTTCTGCGTTTGTGGGGGGGGGTTTCTCATGGTGTCCCTGTAACTGAGCACACTTTTTGCATTTCAGTCTCTTCTAATGCTAGCAGGTATTAGTATTGCAAGCACATCTTACACAATTAACTTTGTACTCTGCATCATGCCAGGGTGTTCACTCTCTATGGTTTTCTTTTTAAGTGGATGTCTACATAAATCATCCAGACCATTTCAAGTGTGAACAAGCCCATCTCCTAGAAGCCCTGCATGAAGTCCTGTAATATATATTTCCGCAGTGAACTCAACACTGTACTTTTGCTGCTGATGGATTTACTTTTTGTGCTTTCTTCAATATTATTTTGGACTCCCCAGGAAGACAAATGAGGCCCCAGGCAATTCAGCTGATCTCTTTGAGTATTTTCCATCCTTCAGGATTCTCTAATGTCTGCTGAATAATCAAGTTAGTTACATTAATTTCCCCAATTTCTGCTACCGGTTTGGCACAAACCAGATGGAGTTTCCATCTCAAAATGAAGCCGTCTGTCAAAACTGGCTTTTGGCAGCTTGATGTAAGTCCGGGGGTTATGACTTTACAATTTATAAACCCACAGCTACAGCAACTATGTACTGCAGAAAGGGATACCATAAGAATTCAATAAGGCAGACCAGGAGACAGAGGCTAAGCTGGGAATGGGGAAATTCCTAGGGGCAATGTTCCCCATAATCTCTATTCTACAGGTATACATTACACATAACCTTTCATGGAACAAATAGACACAACTGCTGTTGTTAAGGTGTCCACATCAAGATAACTACCTACTGAACGTATGTGCTGACAGCTTAAAGTGATCCTTAAGTCAAATGGAAAAAATGAGATTTACTCACCTGGGGCTTCCCTCAGCCCCCAGCAGCCGATCGGTGCCCTCGCAGCTCCGCTCCGATGTCCCAGGACCCGCCGGCGAGCACTTCCGGTTTGGCCGTCACCGGCCGACAGGCATGGGAACGCGAGTGATTGGAGGTCGCAATAGCAGCATAGGGGGCGATATACAGGCTGGGAACGCGAACAATCACTCGCGTTCCCATGCCTGTCGGCCGGTGACGGCCAAACCGGAAGTGCTCGCCGGCGGGTCCTGGGACATCGGAGCGGAGCTGCGAGGGCACCGATCGGCTGCTGGGGGCTGAGGGAAGCCCCAGGTGAGTAAATCTCATTTTTTCCTTTTGACTTAAGGTTCACTTTAAAAACAAGTCAGAGATGGCACCAGGGGCGTAGCAATAGAGGTCGCAGTGGTCGCATGCGCGACTGGGCCCGGATCCTGAAGAGGCGGGGGAGGGGCCCGGGGGGCCCATGTCTTTTTGTAGTGCGGCCAGGACTGAGTGCGGCCCGTGCGCCGTGCGCGCTATTGGGAGGGGGGAGCCGCAACCGCGGGGAGGGCAGCCCGACCTCTCCCTCCCTTCCTCTCCCCGGGCCCCCCCCTTCAGATGCAGAGTGACGCGCGCGGCGGCGCTGTAGGCTGAAACTCACCTCCGTCCCTGCGTTCCAAGCGCCGCTGATCTCCTCTTGCTGTATAGATGTTGTTACACACTGCTTCCGGCTAAACAGGAAGCAGTGTGTAACAACATCTATACAGAGCGGGAGGAGACCAGCGGCGCAGGGACGGAGGTGAGTTCTGCCTACAGCGCTTCCGTGCGCCGCGCACTCTGCATTTGAAGGGGGGGGCCCGGGGAGAGGAAGGGAGGGAGAGGTCGGACTGCTCTCCCCGCAGCTGCGGCTCCCCCCTTCATTATGGGGGGGGGGGACCTACCTACCTACCTACCTAATCCTGGGGGGCAGCTACCTACCTATCCTGGGGGGGCAGCTACCTAATCTAACCTATCCTGGGGGGCAGCTACCTACCTAACCTGTCCTGGGGGGCAGCTACCTACCTAACCTATCCTGGGGGGGCAGCTACCTACCTACCCTATCTAATGGGGGGAAGCTACCTAATCTAACCTATCCTGGGGGGCAGCTACCTAATCTAACCTATCCTGGGGGGCAGCTACCTAATCTATAATGGGGGGCAGCTACCTACTCTAACCTATCCTGGGGGGCAGCTACCTACTCTAACCTATCCTGGGGGCAGCTACCTAATCTAACCTATCCTGGGGGAAAGCTACCTAATCTATCCTGGGGGGCAGCTACCTAACCTATACTGGGGGGGCACCTACCTCATCTAACCTATACTGGGGGGCAGCTACCTAATCTAACCTATACTGGGGGCACCTACCTATCTAACCTGGGGGCACTTACTTGTCTAACCTGTATTCGGGGCACCTAGCTAGCCTATACAGGTGGCAACTATACTGGCTACCTATATTGGAGGCACCTACCTAACTAACCTATACTGGGGGCACCTACCTATCTAACCTATGCTGGGGACAACTATTCTGGCTACCTATATTAGAGGCACCCACCTAGCTAACCTGTACTGGGGGCACCTATCTATCTAACCTATACCGGCGGCGCCTGCCTATCTAACCTATACTGGGGGCAACTATACTGGCTACTTATGCTGGAGGCACCTACCTGGCTAACCTATAACGGCGGCAACTATACTGGCTTACCTATGCCTGGCTACCTATACTGGGGGGACCTATAGCTGGCTATAGGGATTTGGATATGTGTGTGCGTCGGGTGTTGCCGGGGGAGGGGGGCTGTTGTTGCCGTGGGGGGGGGGCCCACATCCAGATTCCGCATCGAGGCCCAGAGGTTTGTAGCTACGCCACTGGATGGCACGAATGCTAGGGGACGAGTGAGAAATGCAGATTCTAATTCTAGTATTTGTTTTAGGAGCCCGAAAAAAATATATATAATTTTTAAAAGCAATGCTTTTGTTCATTTCTCAGGTTCAAAGCAAATGTATGACACATTTTTGACATAATCTAATTAATTCATGTCACTAACTCTCCAAAACAGGTACTGTTTTAGAACAGACACGCCAGAGTAGAGCACAATACGTTAAAAACTGTTTAAAATGGTGGACTTTTCTCCCCATATAGACTCAAACAGTCATTAACAAGTTAAAAAATTGTTTAATCAAACACTCCAAGCAATTCAACGCATTTCATAGGCATTCACTTCAGGGGCGTTGCTAGGATCCTAAGAGATCTGGGACACTTTTGGGCACTCCAGCCAAAAAATGGGTGTGGCCATACACCGGAATGTGGGTGTGGTCATGGGTTGAGTCAAATTTACATGAACTTAACAGCGGTCTGAGTAGGCCTACCCAGCAAAATGTTAGATAAAGCTCCCCTCTCCATTAATACAAAAAAAAATGCAGCAAATCACATAAATAGGCAGTGTCACTTAAACATAACTAGGCAGAGTTACCCGGCCTCTTTGCTGGCTGGTCTGGCTTTCTGCTTGGCGAGCTGGCCTTCTGCCAGTCCATAGCATCCCCTGTCCTTCGAGTGGACACCCTACCATGCTTCCACGGACCTCCCATTGAGGCATCACAACTCCCAGCATGTCTTCATAGAAGAACCACAGCTCTCTGCATGCCCCCATAAAGGCATCATAGAACCTAGCATGGCATCACAGCACCCAATATGCCCACATAGCACCCAGCATGACACCAAAGCACCCAGCATGGCACCACAGCACCCAGCATGCCCCACAGAGGCACCACAGCACACAGCAATAGGGGGCACTAACTGTCTGGGGCTCTCAATTTTTCCTTTCTGCTTTTCAAAATAGGTACTTACATACTGATGGTTTTACCATTGTTGTAGTATAAAGACTATCAGTTGGAAGTCCTGTAGGGCCCTTCTACATCAGTTGCTGTCAGTTAACTACATCAGTTGCTGTCAGTTAACTGAAAGAACAACTGATGTGCAGTCCAGTGTCCATGTTTTCTCATGGCCTCTTTCACACTATGTACTGAAAAACTGAAGCTTTTTCTCCACTGCCATGGAGAAAAAAAAATCCATGAAAACGCAATGCATACCAATGCATACTAACGCATAGGGGTGGTCGTAAATGTTGATTTCCAATTCCACAGAAATTCTAATTTCCGCCAATGTCGATTAACAATTTTGCGGATCTCTGATCATTTTCTGATTTCCGAGTTGACTCTGCATTCTCTGATTGGTCCAATGCTTCCGAGTTCTGTGATTTGGCTAAAATTACCAAGTTGTGGGAATGCAGTATTTCCACAGAAATCCAATTGCCGAGTTGCATTTTCTGATTTCCCAGTAGTGGTTTTTGGTAATTTTTTGCATTCTCTGATTGGCCAAATACTTCCGAGTTGACTCTGCATTGTCTGATTGCTCCATTACTTCTGAGTTCTATGATTGGGCTAAAATGACCCCTGTTGTGATAATGTAGTATTCTGGCTGGAATCCGAAAATGACCGGAAATCCTATCGGAATCACTATTGCCATGCGGTAAAGTTTTTCTACAAAAATCAATCCAACTTTCCAAATCTACAATCTGATTCTTGGATTGGCTTATTCATTCTGTGAATACTGTGCTCGGCCTAAAATTACTGTATATACTCGGCTATAAGTCGAAAAATTTAGGACTGACCCAAAGTACAAAAGAGGGGGGGGGGGGGGGTCGACTTATAGTCACATAGTCCTAAATTTTGCGACTTACAGACTGTGTGGGGTGGGGGGGGGGATATGGATGTGGGGTGTGTGTGTGTGGAGGGGATACTCACCATCCATCGCTGGGCGCAGTGTCCTCTCTCTTCCTCTCTTCTACCCCACTCGCGTCTACCCCCTTCAGAGATGGTCCGACTCGGATGTCACATGACGTCGGGAGCGGAAGTTACAGCGCGAGTGGAGGAGAAGCGAGGAGAAGAGAGCAGACTGCGCCCAGTGGTGGATGTGGTAACGGACAGCTGCAGCGGCGGGGAGAGCGGGCAGCATGGAGGCAAACATCGCACCACAGCCTCTATCTTCCACCTACCACGCATCCCCTTGTGTTGATACCAGCGGCTCTCCTGTGATGATGTCATCACAGGAGACGTTGGTATAAGCGCATGGGATGCCTGGGAGAGGAAGTAGTCTGAGTGTGGATCCCTCTTTTCAATTTGGTTCTCTGCTGTAACTACGGGCTCTAGGTCTCTTTGGTTCCCTGCTGTAAAAACGGGCTCTAGGTCTCTTTACGCTACCACCGCCGCCGCCAGTCAGTGCGCATGCATGTGCACCCGTCCGCCACGTGTGCGCACCCATCCACCCGGCTCCTTGGCTCCATCCTCCTGTCCCAACGACTGTCCATGTTGCACATGTGCAGTAGCGCAAACACACGGACACAGGGACAGGATTACGCAGGGACACTTAGGGATTATTATATACAGTAGCATGATGGGGAGGGAAAGAAAGCCTGGCTCTGACATATGCTGTAACCAAGCGTACACGAGGAATCGGTGCGGGAGACTTGGGTGCAGAATACAGCCAGTATATGGCTGATGCTGCTGCTGCACAAGTTAAATACTATTCCCCCTCCAGGATGGTGGGGAATGAAATAATTTGCTGGAAGCCGAAATATTGTGTTTTAAAAGTAACTTCAGCTCCGTCTTCTGGCGGCGGCAAAGTTACTCCCTGTGCACCCAAGTCTCCTGCGCTGGATTCACTGTGTTCAGTAACCAACGCTGTTGGAAATCTAAAAATCCCTGAGAGAAGTTGTTCAGGGCCCCCAAAACCCCATGTGTACATGTGTCAGGGAAGGTTTCAGTCCCCCTTGTCCAATCTGCCAAAAGTCCCAGCTAGATTTCTACACGGATACCACTCCGTAAATGTAAATGGTTTCATGATAGATTTCAACTCGACAAGGGATACATTATTTTTGATGTAGTCGTTTTTAAGTGTCTGGATGTATCTGCCTCCCAATTTGTATGCATTTTCTTTTCAAGCAAATGATGTATTAAAAGTTATATTTTATGTAGACATGTACTTTGGTGTACTGACACCCAAGGCCAGATTTCTACTTTTTCTGACACTAGGCGAGGTGTGTTGTGACTAGTGTGGGGCGAACACCTGGATGTTCGGGTTCGCGAACGTTCGCCGAACATGGCCGCGATGTTCGGGTGTTCGCGCCGAACTCCGAACATAATGGAAGTCAATGGGGACCCGAACTTTCGTGCTTTGTAAAGCCTCTTTACATGCTACATACCCCAAATTTACAGGGTATGTGCACCTTGGGAGTGGGTAAAAGAGGAAAAAAATTTTTTGCAAAAAGAGCTTATAGTTTTTGAGAAAATCGATTTTAAAGTTTCAAAGGGAAAACTGTCTTTTAAATGCGGGAAATGTCTGTTTTCTTTGCACAGGTAGCATGCATTTTGCCGCCATGCAGTCATAAATGTAATAAAGATAAGAGGTTCCATAAACAGGGCTCGGCAACGCTAACCCAGCAGCAGCACACGTGATGGAACAGGAGGAGGCGCAGGAGGAGAAGGCCACGCTTTCAGACACAACAACCCAGGCCTTGTATGAGGACAAGAAGCATGCGGATAGCATGCTTTTTGCCGCCATGCAGTCATAAATGTAATAAAGATAAGAGGTTCCATAAACAGGGACCGGCAACGCTAACCCAGCAGCAGCACACGTGATGGAACAGGAGGAGGCGCAGGAGGAGAAGGCCACGCTTTCAGACACAACAACCCAGGCCTTGCATGAGGACAAGAAGCATGCGGATAGCATGCTTTTTGCCGCCATGCAGTCATAAATGTAAATAAAGATAAGAGGTTCCATAAACAGCGACCGGCAACGCTAACCCAGCAGCAGCACACGTGATGGAACAGGAGGAGGCGCAGGAGGAGAAGGCCACGCTTTCAGACACAACAACCCAGGCCTTGCATGAGGACAAGAAGCGTGCGGATAGCATGCTTTTTGCCGCCATGCAGTCATAAATGTAATAAAGATAAGAGGTTCCATAAACAGGGACCGGAAACGCTAACCCAGCAGCAGCTCACGTGATGGAACAGGAGGAGGCGCAGGAGGAGAAGGCCACGCTTTCAGACACAGCAACCCAGGCCTTGCATGAGGACAAGAAGCGTGCGGATACCATGTTTTTTGACGCCATGCAGTCATAAATGTAATACAGATAAGAGGTTCAATAAACAGGGACCGGAAACGCTAACCCATCACAGATGGTCATTGTTCATGTTACTTGGTTGGGGTCCAGGAGTGTTGCATGTCGTTTCCAATCCAGGATTGATTCATTTTAATTTGAGTCAGACGGTCTGCATTTTCTGTGGAGAGGCGGATACGCCGATCTGTGACGATGCCTCCGGCAGCACTGAAACAGCGTTCCGACATAACGCTGGCTGCCGGGCAAGCCAGCACCTCTATTGCATACATTGCCAGTTCGTGCCAGGTGTCTAGCTTCGATACCCAATAGTTGAAGGGTGCAGATGGATTGTTCAACACAGCTACGCCATCTGACATGTAGTCCTTGACCATCTTCTCCAGGCGATCGGTGTTGGAGGTGGATCTGCACGCTTGCTGTTCTGTGGGCTGCTGCATGGGTGTCCGAAAAATTTCCCACTCCAAGGACACTGCCGATACCATTCCCTTTTGGGCACTAGCTGCGGCTTGTGTTGTTTGCTGCCCTCCTGGTCGTCCTGGGTTTGCGGAAGTCAGTCTGTCGGCATACAACTGGCTAGAGGAGGGGGAGGATGTCAATCTCCTCTCTAAAGTCTCCACAAGGGCCTGCTGGTATTCTTCCATTTTGACCTGTCCAGGGCCGCCATCAGAAATTTTGGGGCCCCTCACACATCATCAAGCCTGGGCCCCCCTACAGACTGCTGTGCACGCCCAGTACAGTGCCCCAGTATAGCCAGTACAGTGCCCCAGTATAGTGCCCCAGTATAGCCAGTACAGTGCTCCAGTATAGCACGCCAGTATAGTGCCCCAGTATAGCTAGTATAGTGCCCCAGTGTAGCCAGTATAGTGCCCCAGTAGTGCCCCAGTATAGCCAGTATAGTGCCCCAGTATAGTGCCCCAGTATAGCCAGTATAGTGCCCCAGTATAGCCAGTATAGTGCCCCAGTATAGCTAGTATAGTGCCCCAGTATAGCCAGTATAGTGCCCCAGTATAGCGCGCCAGTATAGCGCCCCAGTATAGCTAGTATAGTGCCCCAGTATAGCCAGTATAGTGCCCCAGTAGAGCCAGTATAGTGCCCCAGTATAGTGCCCCAGTATAGCTAGTATAGTGCCCCAGTATAGCCAGTACAGTGCCCCAGTATAGCCAGTATAGTGCCCCAGTATAGTCAGTATAGCGCGCTAGTATAGTGCCCCAGTATAGTCAGTATAGCGCGCCAGTACAGTGCCCCAGTATAGCCAGTATAGCGCGCCAGTATAGTGCCCCAGTATAGCTAGTATAGTGCCCCAGTATAGCCAGTACAGTGCCCAGTATACCCAGCACAGTACCCCAGTATAGTGCCCCAGTATAGCCAGTATAGTGCCCCAGTAAAGTGCCCCAGTATAGTCAGTATAGTGCCCCAGTATAGCCAGTACAGTGCCCCAGTATAGCCAGTACAGTGCCCCAGTATAGCGCGCAAGTATAGTGCCCCAGTATAGCGCGCAAGTATAGTGCCCCAGTATAGCTAGTATAGTGCCCCAGTATAGTGCCCCAGTATAGCCAGTACAGTGCCCCAGTATAGCGCGCTAGTATAGTGCCCCAGTATAGTCAGTATAGTGCCCCAGTATAGTCAGTATAGTGCCCCAGTATAGCCAGTATAGTGCCCCAGTATAGCCAGTATAGTGCCCCAGTATGGGTAGGTGGTGCTCGTCCCCGCCGCTGTTGTTACCTTAACAGCGGCGCTCTCCCCTCTCCGCCGCGCGTACTTTCCAGCAGCAGCATCTCCCGGCTGCTTTGTGTGAGGCGGCAGGAAGCATGGCAGCGGCTTCCTGTAACGGCGATCTGTATCGCCGTTACTATGGGAACCGAGCCATGCTTCCTGCCGCCTCACACAGAGCAGCCGGGAGATGCTGCTGGAAAGTACGCGCGGCGGAGAGGGGAAAGCGGCCGCTGCTAAGGTATTAACAGCGTCGGCCGCTGGGGGAGGAGAGGTGGGAAAAGACCTCTCAGGAGGTTAATGCCTGGGGGGGGGGGGCCGAGGCTGCGGGCCCTAGGCCCGTCCCGGGCCCGTGACGGCAGTCACGCTTGTACCCCCCTGATGGCGGGCCTGGACCTGTCTGACTTTTTCTTCAAGCAGTTTTGGAACATTGTGTTTGTACCGTGGATCCAGAAGGGCATAAACCCAGTAATTGGTGTTGTCCAGAATGCGCACAATGCGTGGGTCGCGTTCAATGCAGTCTAGCATGAATTGAGCCATGTGTGCCAGAGTCCTGCCAGAATCCTCATCATCCTCTTGTGAGCGTTGTGATAGTTGTGATGCATCATAGTCGTCACCTTCTTCCTGGTCTGCTTCTGCTGACCATTCGCGCTGAATTGTGGAAGTCCAACGTGCACCGCTCTGGCCCTCGTCAGTGGTGGCATGAAATTCCTGCTCCAACTCCAGCTTTTCCTCCTCCTCTTCTTCGTCATAGCTGCTGGGGCCAGCGTTTCCTGAGGCGGATGGCCTGATGTTGGTACCATCACGCTGATCGTTATCTCCTTCAGATTCCCCCAGTTGCATCATGACAGCTGTTTCCTTGATTTTCAACATTGACTTCTTCAGTAAACACAGCAGTGGTATGGTAATGCTGACTGAAGAGTTGTCACTGCTCACAAGCAACGTGGATTGCTCAAAATTTTGGAGGACTTGGCAGAGGTCCAACATGTTGGCCCAATCGGATCCACAGAAGCTTGGCAGCTGTCCGGATGCGCCTCGGTACTGCGCCGTCATGTACTGGACCACTGCACTCTTCTGCTCGCAAAAGCGGGCTAGCATGTGCAGCGTAGAATTCCAGCGCGTAGGAACATCACACAGCAAGCGATGGTGCGGGAGATTGAAGCGCTCCTGCATCTTGGCGAGTGCCCCCGAAGCAGTACTGGAATTTCTACAATGTTTGGCCACTCGTCGCACCTTCAACAGAAGATCGGCCACGCCTGGGTATGTCCTCAGGAACCGCTAAACTACTAGGTTCATCACGTGCGCCAGGCAAGGGATGTGTGTCAGCTTAGCCAACCTTAAAGCGCGAATGAGATTACTCCCATTATCACACACAACCATGCCCGGTTTCAGGTCCAGCGGTGCCAGCCACAAATCCGTCTGTTCCTTTATTCCCCTCCAAATTTCCTCCCTTGTGTGCTGCTTATCCCCAAGGCAGATCAGCTTCAGCAACGCTTGCTGACGCATGCCAACAGCTGTGCTGCACTGCTTCCACGATCCTACTGCTGCTGGGTTAGCGTTTCCGGATGAGGTACAGCTTTGAGATGCGTTGGAGGAGAAGGAGTCAGAGAGGTAGGTGCTGCTGTTGTTATCCAGTGGGAGGGACGGCGGTGCAGCTGTTTGCGGCGTGGGCAACACCCGCGCCGTAGCAGGTGAGGAATCGCTGCCAGGCTCCACAAGGTTCACCCAGTGCGCGGTAAGGGAGATGTATCGACCCTGGCCGAACGCACTCGTCCAGGTGTCAGTGGTGAGGTGAACCTTGCAGGCAACGGCATTCTTCAAACTTTGGGTTATTTTGCTGACCACGTGCTCATGCAACTCAGGCACTGCAGAGCGTGCAAAGTGGTAGCGGCTGGGAACCACGTAAGGTGGGATGGCCACTGACATCATGCCCTTGAAGCTGTTTGTCTCCACCACTCGATATGGCAGCATTTCACAGGCCAGAAGCTTGGCTATGCTGGCTGTTAGTGCCACGGCCCGGGGGTCATTTGCTGGCAATTTCCTCTTGCGCTCAAGCATCTCCGAGACAGACAACTGAACCGTAGGGCTGCACACTGAACGGCTGTTGGTTGTTGTGTTTGATGACTGGGAGACCTCAAGAGAACTATTCCGGAAAGTGACAGTGTCAGCGTCGTCTGATGTTTGTGAATGTTGTTGTGAACCACGCAATGGCTGGGCTACTGCTGCTGCTGAGGAGGGTCTGGTGGTGAGTCTGGTGACCCCAAGGGAGGCAGTGTTGCTGGTACCCTGTCCTGGCGGCCACAGAGTGGGATGTTTGGATACCATGTGGCGGGTCATGCTGGTGGTGGAGAGGGTGTTAATATGTTTCCCCCTGCTCAGGCGGGTCTTGCACACCTTGCAAATCACCATGGTACCATCCTCACTGCAGTCTTCAAAGAAAGGCCAGACTTTGGAGCACCTGCCTTGCTGGCGATTTCTGTTTGCGCCTCTTTTGCGTCTCACTTGAACTTCCACGCTTGTGGTGCCTGAAATTTCGCGCCGCCTACCTTGTGGCACAAGGCGAACTCGTGCAGCAGTGGGTTCTTCAACAGACTCATCTGTGCTGCTACGATGGCGATGTTCTCCTTCACATACAAAATCTGGGTCTCTGTCAACATTGTCCATACCCTCCTCCTCTTCCATCTCCTCAAACTCGTCATATGTGATTGTGGGCCGCCGCCGTGGAGTAGAGCTCCCCACAACAACCTCTGCGCAGCACACTTCAACGTCGTCTTCAAGATCTTCTCGGCCGACCTCCTGCAATTGAAACCCCTCCTGCCCAACTTGCTCTGGGATTTGGGTTTCAAAGTCCTCCTCGGACTCGCCTTGCATTTCAGTGCGCGGTGCATTTCCCACAGTCAATGGTTGTGAATCCGGGCACAAAATTTCTGGCTGTTCCATTGACCTTTGAAAGGTGGAAGTTTGTTGGGCTGGGAATAGCTCCTGTGAATACCCCATTGTGTCCTGAGGAAATTCTTCGGACTGGTTATTTGGCAGTTGTGTGCGTGGTGTCGCTGCCGGTTGTGTCAGCTTTGTGCCCACTGGCTCCTTGTAACTGGGTGAGGACTCGGACCTCGTGTGTGATGTGCTGGTGCTGCTTAACCCACTGCTGGACGCTTGAGAGGTCATCCAATTAATTATCTGGTCCTGTTCTTTTGGATTTGTGAGGGTTGATTTCCTGGACAACATGGGCGGTATTGAGTGGGTTTTCTTCGGTGCTCCACTGTGGCCTGTACGTGAACCGTCAGGGGAAACACCTCTTCCCTTGCCCCTCCCTCTTTCACAGGATTTCTTCTTCATTTCACTTATCCTTAAAGTACACGCTGACTGGCAGCAGTACAGTGGCAGTACAGAAATGCTATACAGTGGCGGGTGAGCGGTGTACTACTATTCCCAGCAGTGACACAGAGCACAATGCTATACAGTGGTGGGTGAGCGGTGTACTACTGTTCCCAGCAGAGACACAGTGTGGCAGTAAACACAATGCTATACAGTGGTGGCTGAGCGGTGTACTACTATTCCCAGCAGCGACACAGAGCACAATGCTATACAGTGGTGGGTGAGCGGTGTACTACTATTCCCAGCAGCGACACAGAGCAAAATGCTATACAGGGTGAGCGGTGTACTACTGTTCCCAGCAGCGACACAGAGCACAATGCTATACAGTGGTGGGTGAGCGGTGTACTACTGTTCCCAGCAGAGACACAGAGTGGCAGTAAACACAATGCTATATAGTGTGGCTGAGCGGTGTACTACTGTTCCCAGCAGCGACACAGAGCACAATGCTATACAGTGGTGGGTAAGCGGTGTACTACTGTTCCCAGCAGAGACACAGAGTGGCAGTAAACACAATGCTATATAGTGTGGCTGAGCGGTGTACTACTGTTCCCAGCAGCGACACAGAGCACAATGCTATACAGTGGTGGGTGAGCGGTGTACTATTGTTCCCAGCAGAGACACAGAGTGGCAGTAAACACAATGCTATATAGTGTGGGTGAGCGGTGTACTACTATTCCCAGCAGCGACACAGAGCACAATGCTATACAGGGTGAGCGGTGTACTACTGTTCCAAGCAGACACACAGAGTGGCAGTAAACACAATGCTATACAGTGGAGGCTGTGCGGTGTACTACTATTCCCAGCAGCGACACAGAGCACAATGCTATACAGGGTGAGCGGTGTACTACTGTTCCCAGCAGACACACAGAGTGGCAGTAAACACAATGCTATATAGTGTGGGTGAGCGGTGTACTACTATTCCCAGCAGCGACACAGAGCACAATGCTATACAGGGTGAGCGGTGTACTACTGTTCCCAGCAGAGACACAGAGTGGCAGTAAACACAATGCTATATAGTGTGGGTGAGCGGTGTACTACTATTCCCAGCAGCGACACAGAGCACAATGCTATACAGGGTGAGCGGTGTACTACTGTTCCCAGCAGACACACAGAGTGGCAGTAAACACAATGCTATATAGTGTGGGTGAGCGGTGTACTACTATTCCCAGCAGCGACACAATGACCGGGGGACCCTGGCTAGCCTGGCTGGAGAGAGAACTACCCTGCCTGCCTACCCAAAGCTAAACCCACAGACAAATGGCGGAGAAATGACGTGGATCGGGTATTTATGTACCCGAACCACGTGACCCGTTCGGCCAATCACAGCGCTAGCCGAACGTTCGGGTAACGTTCGGCCATGCGCTCTTAGTTCGGCCATATGGCCGAACAGTTTGGCCGAACACCATCAGGTGTTCGGCCGAACTCGAACATCACCCGAACAGGGTGATGTTCTGCAGAACCCGAACAGTGGCGAACACTGTTCGCCCAACACTAGTTGTGACTCCCCTTCCTAATGCAGCAGTGCCCCTCGAATTCCAAATACATCCCCCTCCTCCACGTGTAACATCCAAGTACTGCAGCAGCTCTCTTGGAAATTAGCTTCCCTTATTCATATTCTAGCAACTCCTCTTTTATGTCCAGAGAACCAACCCTGCTAACACCCCAAAAAATCTCATAAATTGTTTTCTGCAAGCTTAATTGTCTTTAACTGTTAGATCTCACCCTCATCTCCAGATTAAAATCGATTTATTCATGGCAGAGAAAGAATGATGCACCACACTGTGTTCATGGAAGGGAGGACCAGGAAGAAAAGTGTTTGAATGATAGGAACACAGGAGAACATTTAGAACATTCAACCACAGCTCCTGCTGGTCAACTCCCACATATCAGGCAACACAGAACATGAATTAATCTAGTGGAGAGCAACTGCCCTCATAAATTCATTGTTTACATAAATACGTTAAAAAGCACTTGTGCTAGCTTCAAGTTATGTATTTGTTCCATAATTTCATGTAAAAGTACAAAGGAATGCAGTAGTTGGGCAGAGCTAGAACTGCTTGTTACCGGACACAGGTTAAACAAGGATAGCTCATGTCAACTCAAACAAAGGGATTACATCTTTTAATGAATGTTTCCTTTTGAGTAATCAAGTCTTTGGACTCGATGCACTGATCATTTTCAACCAGATTGATGCAAATAAACATGTGAAATTTTAAGGTATTAGGAAACGCCAAACGGCTGAAAACCAAACATAAACACAGCTGTTTTCACCAAAGAGGAATTTATATGAATGAGACAAAACAAGCAGCAGTGTTATGAAATAAGGAATGTAGGAGAATGCTTCTCAATTCCTTCAGTTTAAAGTGTTCCAGAACTCTATTGAAAACTAAAGCTATAGGTGAGTTCGCTCACAAAGGCAACATTATTTTTTATATTATATATTATTATTTATTTATGTAGGGATGACATCTTCTACAACACTAACTAGAATAGAGGAGAAAATGGGGGGGGGTCAGCACTACAATGCCCCAGTGCTGGGCGTAATGGAAAAAACTACGCTTACGGATCATTACGCGTAATTTTACGCTATTACGCATTACGGAATTACGGTTATGGCGTAGACATTTATCTACGGTTCATGTCTGTAATTACGCATGGTACTTACGCAATTACGTGTAAGAATACCGTAGTGCAGGTTGTTACGGTACGGTCTTACGCATAATTTCCTACTAGCAATTAATGCGTAATGCCATTCTCCCAAGCAGAAAAGTTGACGCATGGATCAATGTTAGGTAGCCGCCGACTTTAAGGGTTAATAGCAAAGCCCCCTTAATTGCTAAGAGCCTCAAATTTAGAGAATATATTAAGGAGATCAGAAGGAATAAGAGGAAAATTTTTTTTTCAAAAAGACCTTATAGTTTTTCAGAAAATCGATTTTAAAGTTTCAAAGGAAAAATGTATACATTTAAAAACCTGCCGACTTTAACGGTTAATAGCAAAGCCTGCTTAAAATTTAGGAAAATCAAATTCCCAGGGTATATTAAGGGGATCAGTGGGAATAAGAGGAAAACATTTTTTTTCAAAAAGACCTTATAGTTTTTGAGAAAATCGATATTTAAGTTTCAAGGGGAAACTTGTGGGTGACATGTGGGTGACATATGTGGGCGGGGTGGACAGCGGGAGCCGGCGGGGACTTAGCGACCTGCAAGGGCGCGTAAGTGTATTCGGCGGCTGAGCGGCGAGTGACGTCAGGTGCGGCGTAGTTACAATGTAACAAAGTTGTTACATTGTAATAACTTTGTTACATTGTAACTGATAGAACATTTCCGAGGCTATTGCGAGGGATCATTTATTTAAAGGGACAGGTAAGTATTAATGGTTAATTAAGAATATTAAAGGACTTTTTTCGTGGTTATGTTTTTTGTTCAATTAAAATACTTTTTCTAAGTGTTTGTGTGTTTATTTACTTTTAACTCTTAAAGGAAATGGGTAAGGGGTACAAGTACCCCTATACTCATTTCTCCTGGGAGGGCGGGTGGGCATCTGGGGGACCCCTTTTTAAAGGGGACTCCCAGATGCCACCATGAACCCCCCCAGGAAATCGCGGCCTCCACCTCCACTGCCCATCGGAGGTGGAGAAGAGCCCCTTGTCCTTGGATTGGACAAGGGCTCGGAGGGGGAGGGGAAAGCTTGGCTGCCCCTCCCCTTCCGAGACCCCCAAATCCATGGACCATGCGGGCTGGTATAGTCAGGGTGCGGAGCCCCACGCGGCCGGTGCTCCGCATTCTGGCTATACCAGCCTACATGGGGGACAAGGGGTTAAAGAGGTCTGGGAGGGGGATCCCACGTCGTTTTTTTTTATATTTCCCACACTCAGAACGAAGTAAGTAAAACTCTTCCCACTTGGGGGAATCTATGAAAATAATACACTATTGTTACCTGTGCAAAAAAAAAACTGATATTTTCCGCATTTAAAAGACATTTTTCCCCTTGAAACTTAAAAATCGATTTTCTCAAAAACTATAAGGTCTTTTTGAAAAAAAAATGTTCCTCTTATTCCCACTGATCCCCTTAATATACCCTGGGAATTTGGTGTTCCTAAATTTTAAGCAGGCTTTGCTATTAACCATTAAAATCAGCGGGTTTTTAAATGTATACATTTTTCCTTTGAAACTTTAAAATCGATTTTCTGAAAAACTATAAGGTCTTTTTGAAAAAAAAAATTTCCTCTTATTCCTTCTGATCTCCTTAATATATTCTCCAAATTTGAGGCTCTTAGCATTTAAGTGGGCTTTGCTATTAACCCTTAAAGTCGGCAGCTTTTTTATATTATACGGGAGCGTAATATTACGCGATTACGGCAGACTGTGTAATTTCAATAGGAGTTTATGGTCTTACGCGTAATTTGTTACACATAATAACGTAACTTACGGTCTACGCGTAATTAATTACGTGTAATACCGTAACCTTACACGTAACGCTTACGGTGCATTTGTAGTGAATTACGATGCGTAATTACGCTAATGCGTAATTTCGGCCCAGCACTACAATGCCCAGCATGTGTGGTGAGAGGCTACAATGTAGCTTGGTAATCCTGCAAAGAACTGTGGCGTGCTCTAGGTACAAAGGTATGCAGAGAACACTGAAGGAAACTGACGTTTCGGGCCAAATGGCACTTCTTCCAAGGCTGTGTCAAAGCCTCAGAAGAGGCCCAGGTCGGCGCGAAACGGACGTCAGGCTCCTTATGCCCGCACCCACTGATCTGACCAGTCTCCGGAACTTGATTTGTGACTTCTTCAATTTCACTTTGCATAATTTACCTACACGGCGGCGATTGTGCCAATGAGTATTCAACCATCTTGCAGCTGTGCCAGGTATTTCTTTTTTCTATCTTCACACAGTCTTCTGCAACACTTCATTGTCATTTCACTTTCTCATAGAGGAACATGCATTCTAATCGCTCCGTAATTGTGCTGTATGTCCCAACTGTAATACTTTGAATTGGCACGTTTGCTATGCGATTTCCTGTGATCCTATAGTTTGTATAGGAGGTACATCACCCAAAAAATGCAACATGCACTAATGAAAACACGAGGTTTACAGAGCATCGCATAATGAAAGTAGTGGAAAAAAGCCCTCAATCCACTTATAATATGTTTGTAAACTGAAAGAATGATTAGGTAGGTTGGAAAATCTTTTAAGACCAAACGGGAGGAGGAGCAGTGGAGGATCAACTGCTATTTAGCACCATAATGTATTGAGTGTCACTTTATTTATTATTTATTGCTTAGGCAGGCATTTTGAATATGTTCTGAGTTGAACATTATTTATGTCATTGTATATATATTTATATACTTATTATAGGTCCATAACATATATTTTGGATTTCTGCCTTTTTTTTCATCAACCCATCTCATTGTTGAATATAGTGCTACAGCTTGCCATCCCTTTCACAGCAAACATTACCTAGATAGCAGGCTTACATCATTGTGTAAACTTTTCAAAGGGTTAGGGAAATTAAAATACCTTCTTCTGGCCATAGTGTCCTTATCTTATCTGTTGGGAGCTTACTGTTATTTGCGTGCTTAGATACTGTAGCTAAGAATAAAAACTTTCCACAGTCCCGCTGGAAAGTTCTTGAAAGACTGCCCAGTTCTTGAAAGTTAGGCAAAGACACCCGAACTAAGTAAAAAGGAAAATAAAAAATTGGAGGACACATAGGGACCTCTTTTAGAAAGAAAAAGGGGGTTTACATATATATATGGGGCACTAACTACTGGTATTTATTTTTGGTTGTTAACACCTCCTCTAAATTCACAAAGTCATTGGGAGGATTACCCGTATATCCCCAAATATAAGTTTACCTCGTGTATAAGTCGACTCCAATATGTGACCCTCTTAAGTTGTTTTTTTTTTTGATTCGAGCATAAGTCTACCCAGCAAAGTTAATGTCTCCACTAGGGGAGCAGGAAAAACAGCTGCTCTTGGGGACCAGGAGGTTTTAATGACTGCACTGCATACAGTATTGCAACGATTAACCCCTCCTGTCCTTAAAATGCAGCCAATAACTTTCCAGACCCCCAAGTGCAGCAATTATTCACCCCACTTCCTATAGCCCAGTACCTTTCCCCCTGCTCCTTTCCTTGTTAATTGTTGTGGCCAGGACTTGCAGACCAGTGTTTTCTTGGCATTTCCTTTATCAAGAAAGTGTCACTTACCACTGTGTAAATTGCTGCAAATGGGAATGTCACAATTAGTGCACACATTACTCAGTGTGCTCTGTGTTGCCTGTGACTTGTGTATAAGTCGACCCCTATACTTTTATTTAGTGAGTTAGTCCTACATTTCTAGACCTATAGTCAAGTATATACAATATCTCTGCAAGTGAATCAGCTGATAAACTGCATGTGATGCAGCATGATAGGAAACTCACTCGCTGCCCGTGTGTGGAGTTAGTCTCCCTTAATCCCGCATCCTCTGAAACAGTATTCCATTTGGGTTAAATCAAATTGAATGTCAACCAGGGTGAGATGAAAACCTTTTAACCCAGTTTCAAGTAACATAACATTAGTTGAGTGTTTCCAGGTGTTAGAATAGTCACCCATTCATCGAAGGTTACATCCAAGTCTCTCTCCGGGCTGGTGCACACCGAGCGGCTTTTTGGGCGTTTTCAGATCCGCTTGCGGCTGCGGATCTGCTTGGTCAATGTATCTTAATGGGGTGGTGCACACCAGAGCGGCAGGCGTTTTGCAGAAACGAAAAATGCCTGGGTGAGGCATTTTTTGGATTTCGGATGCGTTTCTGCCTCCAATGTTAAGTATAGGAAAAACGCAAAACGCCTGTAAAACCGCTTGATCAAGCGGATTTTGATGCGGATGCGTTTTTTTCAAGAATGCGCACTTCCAGGTCAAAGTGTGCTTCCTGTGTGGCAGATTTGCATGAGGAATTTTAGACTGCGCAGGAGGAAGATGGCAGCAAAGTGGTTTACCACAGAAAACCTGATAATTAAGATTGAAAACAGCCCAGAACTTTATGACAAGTCTTTGCCTGGATATAAAGACCACCAAAGGGCTCATGAAATCTGGAGCAACATTGCAAAAGATTTTCTTGGAGAAAAATGGAATACTTTGAGCCAAAAGGGCAAGGATTCTAAGAGTAAGTATATGTGTACAGAATTGTTGTATTTTATTGATTTCATGCAGGACTTTGCAGACAATATATTATCACCCCTCCACTAAATGAGTAATTAAACAATTAGAAATTTCATTATCACAGGTCTCTGGCAAAGCTGTTCTCTCTATAGCCATCTCTCCTTATAAACAGCAGGTACATGTGTGTGTATGTACTCACATGTATTATTAGGGCGCTATTTGCCACTTTAGAGTGTCATGAATGATATAGACATACAACACGGTTTCAAGAATGTTTATTTGCACAATAATACTGATCTCGTCATGTAAGTAAATAGCAGCCTGCAGGTTTTTTAGTTCTTACAGTTATGGCACAAAATAATCAGCTAATTTGTCTCTGTTGTGAATGGCAGAAATGGGACCACGTAAAGTAGCTGGTGGTAAAGTGACAAGAGCACTGTTTGAAAGATCCCCCTCTTCCTCCTCTATGGTCATGCTATCTAGTGTTCTCACATAATTATGCAAAATACATGTTGCCTTCACCACTATTATAGCATACTTTGGTTGCATTTTTATAGCAGTGTGATAAATGCGCCATTTGTTTGCCAGAATTCCAAAAGCACATTCTACTACTTGTCTGGCTTTGGTCAGGCGGTTATTAAAGACTACTTTCTTATGAGTCATATCTCTCTGTGCATACGGTCTCATAACATGCTCAGACAGTGCAAAGGCCTCATCAGCCACAAACACACAGGGGTAAGGTGGTTCTACAGTGTCAGGCCAGGGGCGTGGTGGTGGTAAAGTCATCTGGCCTGTGCGAAGCTTCACGCCAAATCGACTGTGCTGGAAGACTGAGGAATCATGGGAACTTCCGTAAGCCCCAACATCCACATAGATAAATTTCAAATTAGGATCCACAACAGCCATGAGCACTAGTGAAAAGAATTTTTTATAATTGTAATAGAGACTGCCAGTGAATGCAGGCATAACCAGCCTGACATGTTTCCCATCCACTGCTCCAAGGCAGTTAGGGAAATCATGTTTCTCCCAAAAAAGCTGCATGTTAGCCTCCCACATAGGTACGTCAGGAGTTGGCATAAATTCCGGTTGAAGTACTTTCCAGATCAATTTGCAGGTGTCCAAAACTAAGTATCGGATTGTACTTCTTCCCATGAGGAATTGGTAGTGAAGTGCTGCATATGAATGCCCTGTTGCCAGAAATCTGCAAAAGAAAAGAAATAACATGTATGTTTATTTTTATTCCTAGTTGCCCTCCTGCGGACAAGATGGAAGTCGGTCAGAGACAGTTACAAAAAGGAGATTGAAAAGCAATACCATGAATCCAAAAGTGGGTCTGGAAGTTCGCAGCGAACAAAATATAAATATTGTGGCATATTAGAATTTCTAAGAAAACATCATGAACCGGCTGAGTAAGTATGGCGTAAATGTTAACCTATTGCAATGTTTGTCAACTTCGCCAATAGAACAGTGAAGGAAGGAGTAGGCCCACAATGCAATTCAGTAGTGTGGAACGCATAATCTGCCATCACTCTACCAAATATATTGGGGGACGTAGCTTAATGTAAGGATGGCATAGGTCCAGTTTAAAATGATTATTACATGACAGGAATGTGGACTGTTCGTTACCCAACATAACAGTTGCCTGACAGTGCTGGTTATATGTTTGGCTGCAGTAGTGTCTGCATCACACATCTGTAACACACATCTACCAAAATCAGTGCTAGTTTACTCAGGCCAGTTTTGCTCTATGCTTGCTCAGGGGCTGTGCCTAAAAGCTATGTACACAAATAATGGGAAAAATAGACAGGCTACTGCTATTGTTTTGCAATGAAAGATGCATCGCATTGTGCCCATATATTTGCTGTGACATCCATGGTCACTATTCCATGAACTAAAGTTGTGCTTTCCCCTTTCCAAAGGACTGAAGATAGCCTACCACCAGATCCTGAGGAGGACGATGTAGAGGTGCCACCTACCACCACCAGTGATGTGGAAGTTGAAGAAGACACTACACAGGATGTTGACACTGCTACACTGGAAGACAGTGACTCTACTACCCCAGATCACACACCACACAGCCCAGCGAGTAGTCGGACACGCACAACTGTCAGGTCTAGTAGAGGTGTGAGGGTAGCTACACAAGGCAGGAGAATAGGAAGAGGTATGAGCAGGGCTGAATACGACCAGAAGCTGATTAGTTCAATAGAAAAGGCTGTTGATCATATGGAGAAGCGAGAGGATGAAATGAAACAACTTAAAGAGCCATGCACACAGTATCTTTTAAGTTTGGTGCCACTATTACAAAAAGTGCCTCCTGATAAGCAATGGGCAGCCAGACATGCCATCTCTGAGACCCTGGGGAGATTCTTACTACCTGAGAGCCGTGCAGATGACAATGTGCACAACTACTTGCAGCAACCACACCTGCCTGCTTCCAGCCAACAATATAATGCACACCCACAACTCTCTTACCATATGCAACGCATTTATGACCCACCCCACTACCCACCAATGCATATGCATAACATGCCATATGGTCAACAGCCTCATTACTCTATGCCTCCACCTCAGCGCCCTGATCAAGGTATGCGATTTCAAACATCATCTATGCACAGTGACTCTACAGTGTACACTGATTTAACATCGCACAGCCAGCCTCATACAAATGCTGAATCAGGTACACATGCTTACAATCAGGGCCCTGGTAGTATGTGTGATTTGCTATCACAACATGACTAGTTTTTTGTAGTTTTACATTTTATTTTATTGTTCAATGCTCAGATTTGGATCTTAGTTTACATTACCTCAATGTTATGAGGAGTCGCTCAGTTGGTGTGATTGCTAGGCGAAAGTTAGTGTCTTGTCGGCGAAGGGCATCCTTCAGTTTGGCTAAAAGGCCATCAAAACTAGGAAAAAAGAGCATGCTTATCTTTAGATCTACTGTTGTTTGTTGCAGAAACATTTTTCATTTGTGACATATTACTTTTGCTGCTGAAAGCAAAGTATGGACAACACATGTCCAAAATATTCTTTGCACAGAAGAACAAAACATTAAAACGAAAGATTTTGTTCAAACATTGCTTCATTACTGTGTCCCATATGCTGATTGTTGCCATATACTTAATGAAGTATGCACCAGGAGTATGTAAGGTCATAATATACTACAAATGTTTTGGGTAAACTATGGATATATAATATAGTAGTTACTCCTATAGAAAAATTAGATGGAGGCCTTAGGCATTGAATACATAACACACCAGGATCAAGTATCACAGTTATTTGGTTAGCTTATGTATAGGGATGAGCGTAATGACCTAATTACGAATTTCCGAAATTTCGCGAAATTACTACAATTACGATTTTAGCAGTAATCGAAATTTCGTAATTTTCGCAAATTACGCAAATTTTCGTAATTACGATTACGAAATTTAGTATTTTAAAGTTTGCAAAGGTTTCTATCCCTCTAGATGCCTTCATAATCGAAATTTCACTCCCGTAATGACGAATTTCGTGTCTCCAACCGAAATTTTACTGTTTCAGGTTTGTAAGGGTTTCTATCCCTCTAGATGCCTAAAATGAATAGCACAGCCAGCCAGCCAGCCTCCTCCCTCTCTCCCTCTCTCCCTCTCTCCCTCTCTCCCTCTCTCCCTCTCTCTCCCTCTCTCTCCCTCTCTCTCCCTCTCTCTCCCTCTCTCTCCCTCTCTCTCCCTCTCTCTCCCTCTCTCTCCCTCTCTCTCCCTCTCTCTCCCTCTCTCTCCCTCTCTCTCCCTCTCTCTCCCTCTCTCTCCCTCTCTCTCCCTCTCTCTCTCTCCCTCTCTCTCCCTCTCTCTCTCTCTCTCCAGAGATCTGTAGTACTTCAAAACCATACTCACATTCATGACATGTCCAGGGATCAAACCCAGGCCAACCACATGGAAGACAGCTATGCTCACCACCATACCACCAAACACACACTAAATAGACTGCTAACCTAAATCTTACTTGTAGACAGTCATATGAGACACATGCTGGGTGCAGGGCTTTGTGATTGGACCATGCGATAGAGTGAGGTGCAAAAATGAAATCATGCCTAGCAGAGGATGGTTTCACAGTGCTAAATGCTAGGCTGGCTGTGGTGCAATTGGTTAGTGTGTCTGGCTGGTAACAGCAAGGTTACAGGTTCGATTCCATCCAGGCATGTCTTTTCCTTTTGCGTTCAACAGTTGTCCAAACAGAGTCAACAGAGCCCCAGATAGCCATGTAGAGTTAGGTCACTGCTAGCCTGGCTGTGGTGCAATTGGTTAGTGCGTCTGGCTGGTAACAGCAAGGTTACAGGTTCGATTCCATCCAGGCATGTCTTTTCCTTTTGCGTTCAACAGTTGTCCAAACAGAGCCAACAGAGCCCCAGATAGCCATGTAGAGTTAGGTCACAGCTAGCCTGGCTGTGGTGCAATTGGTTAGTGTGTCTGGCTGGTAACAGCAAGGTTACAGGTTCGATTCCATCCAGGCATGTCTTTTCCTTTTGAGTTCAACAGTTGTCCAAACACCGAGCACAAAGTTTTGCATGCGTAAAGTTTTACGCACGCAAAATACCCCATGGGGTTCAATGGCGCAGCGCGCGCACGCAAAAGGAAAAGACATGCCTGGATGGAATCAAACCTTGCTGTTACCAGCCAGACACACTAACCAATTGCACCACAGCCAGGCTAGCTGTGACCTAACTCTACATGGCTATCTGGGGCTCTGTTGGCTCTGTTTGGACAACTGTTGAACGCAAAAGGAAAAGACATGCCTGGATGGAATCGAACCTGTAACCTTGCTGTTACCAGCCAGACGCACTAACCAATTGCACCACAGCCAGGCTAGCAGTGACCTAACTCTACATGGCTATCTGGGGCTCTGTTGACTCTGTTTGGACAACTGTTGAACGCAAAAGGAAAAGACATGCCTGGATGGAATCGAACCTGTAACCTTGCTGTTACCAGCCAGACACACTAACCAATTGCACCACAGCCAGCCTAGCATTTAGCACTGTGAAACCATCCTCTGCTAGGCATGATTTCATTTTTGCACCTCACTCTATCGCATGGTCCAATCACAAAGCCCTGCACCCAGCATGTGTCTCATATGACTGTCTACAAGTAAGATTTAGGTTAGCAGTCTATTTAGTGTGTGTTTGGTGGTATGGTGGTGAGCATAGCTGTCTTCCATGTGGTTGGCCTGGGTTTGATCCCTGGACATGTCATGAATGTGAGTATGGTTTTGAAGTACTACAGATCTCTGGAGAGAGAGAGAGAGAGAGAGAGAGAGAGAGAGAGAGAGAGAGAGAGAGAGGAGGAGGAGGAGGAGGAGGAATGGCTGTGCTATTCATTTTAGGCATCTAGAGGGATAGAAACCCTTACAAACCTGAAACAGTAAAATTTCGGTTGGAGACACGAAATTCGTCATTACGGGAGTGAAATTTCGATTACGAAATTGTAAATTACGATTTGAAAATTAATTACGAAATTACGAATTTGGGTCGTAATGTTAAATTTCGCATTCGTAATAAAAGCAGTTCGAAATTTCGAAAATTTCGGCTCATCTCTAGTGCTGAGCAAAACAAGTCTTTCAGAGTGGAGAATGCTCGTAGAGCTTCTGGAGTCCAGTGGTTAGTATCTGCCCTTTTTTTGTAAGACTGGTGAGGGGTGAAATGACCGTGGAATACCCCTTTATGAACCTTCTGTAATAGTTCGCAAAGCCTAAGAACCGCTGTAAAGATTTTAACCCCACGGGTTGGGGCCACTCTAACACAGCAGAGACTTTGGCGGGATCCATACACAGGCCCGTGGTGGAAATAATGTAACCCAGAAAGGCGACAGATGTTACTTCGAAAATACATTTCTCAAGTTTAGCGTATAACGAGTTTTGTCTTAGTTTGCTGAGTACAAATTTCACATGCGTTCTGTGCTCAGAGAGGTTGTTGGAGAAAACAAGTATATCGTCTAGATAGACCAGCACGAATCTCCCCAACACCTCTCTGAAGACCTCGTTGATGAGTTCCTGGAAAACGGCCGGGGCATTACATAACCCAAAGGGCATCACTAGGTACTCGTAATGCCCGTCTGGCGTGTTAAAGGCCGTTTTCCACTCATCACCCTTTCTTATGCGTACCAGGTTGTACGCGCCCCGTCAATCCAGTTTTGAGAAGATCTTGGCGTCTGTGACCTGCGTAAATAAATCGTCTATCAGGGGTAACGGATATCGGTTCTTTACCGTGATTTTATTCAGTCCCCGGTAATCGATACAGGGCCGCAGGCCCCCGTCTTTCTTTTTAACGAAAAAGAAACCTGCTCCAGCAGGCGATCGGGACGGACGAATGAAACCCTTGGCTAAATTCTCACGGATACTTTCTTGCATGGCCAACTTTTCTGGCCCAGATAAATTGTACAGATGACCCCGAGGAGGCATACAACCAGAACGGATATCTATGGGGCAATCAAAAGAGCGATGTGGGGGTAATTTGTCTGCTGCCTTGGGACAGAACACATCAGAATATTCTAAATATTGCTCAGGTACCCCTTGTACATGAACCCTGGTTTGGCCCAGTGTCACCTTCCCTAAACATTGCTGAAAGCAGCGTGCTGACCAAGAAACCAGTTGGCCGGTGGCCCAATCGATGTGCGGAGAATGAAGGTGCAACCATGGCATGCCGAGTATAATGGTGGAAGTAGACATATGCAACACAAAGAATTGTAATTTTTCCCAGTGCAGAACCCCTACGGTGACTCCCACCTCTGGTGTCTGAGACAGTGGGTGACTCCCTTGCAGAGGAGAGTCATCCACTGCCGTAACCTGGATGGGTGGTTGTACAGGTGTGAGTGGGATACCCAATTTCTTAGCAAACTCAAAATCCATAAAATTTGCCGCGGAGCCTGAATCGATAAAGGCTTCCGTGACCTCGGTTTTATCTTCCCACGTAATGGTGCAGGGAAGAAGCAACCGTTTTTCTTCTAAGGGTAAAAGTCGGACGCCCAGGGTGTTACCCCCTACCACTCCCAGGCGGTAGCGTTTTCCCGGCTTATTAGGGCAGTTTCGTACTATATGCCCCCCTTCAGCGCAATACAGACACAGCTGTTCGGTCATTCTCCGTCTTCGCTCCACCTGGGTCAATTTTGACCGACCAATCTGTATTGGCTCGGATGGAAGCAAGACCGGAGAAGACGAAACAGTAGGAGGTGGAATCACTGGGGCTGTGGCGTAAGACACCCCTCTGACACGGGAACTACCCCTGGTCTGCCTTTGGTAGCCCAGCCTGCGGTCGATCCGGATGGCCGCTGAGATGGCCTCATCAACTGTTCTGGGTTCGGGCTGACTTAACATCATGTCAGAGACCTCATCGGACAGCCCTGACAAGAAACAATCTAACGGCATGAGTGTCCCACCTGGCCGTAACTGACCACCTCCTAAACTCGGCCGCGTAATCTTCGACCGGACCTTCGCCTTGACGCAATAGCTTGAGCTTCCGCTCAGAAGTCGAGGCAAGGTCTGGATCGTCGTAAATTACCGCCATAGCTTCAAAGAATTCCTCTACAGAGGTAAGCGCTTTGTCTCCGGTGGGCAGGCTATATGCCCATGACTGGGAGTCGCCGGACAACAAAGTTTTAATAAACGTGACCCTCTGGGTCTCAGTACCCGAAGATTGGGGTCTCAACTCAAAATAGGAAAATACTCTACTCCTAAAATTCCGGAAGTCAGATCTGTGGCCGGAAAAGCTTTCAGGGACAGGCATACGTATGTCAGAGCTAGGAGAGGATCGCACATGATTCACTGATGTCTGGAGGGTTTGTACAGACCCTGATAGGGCATCAATAAGAGTTATGTGGGTGCCCAGCAAGCGGCAAGTACACCCAGACAATCAGTGTTTGCGTCCATTTTGTATTTGGGTCTGGCGTTCTGTAACGATCGGTGGGCGCAGGGAGTATCTGATTACCGGTGATCTGCAGTGTCACCGGAAATACAGATATATACCAGATTATAAGTGATCTGCAGTCTCACCGATAATCTGATATACAAACTAACCTCTGTTCACCTGAGTAGAGTGTAGTGTTTGGTGTAACAGTATCACTTTGAGGACTAGGCCTCAGTGCAGCAAGGAGTACTGCACAGATTCCTTCCGCAGACCTGAGCTCTCCAAGACGGGAGGAGTCAGACTGACAGTAGGAAGGATGTCTGAAAGTGACCCTCAGGAGAAGGGTCGCTAACAGAGCGAGAAACCGCCTCCAACGGTAAGGTCGGTTCTCGAGGTCGGATAAGCCAGGTCGTACACACACGGACAGATAAAGTACAAGATCAGGAGGCAAAGGCGGAGTCAAAGTACAGGCAGGGTTCAGCAACGGGGTATCAGATATATCGGGGTACAAAATCAGGAGGCAGAAGCAGAGTCAAGGAACGAGCCGGGGTTCGGCAACAGAGTATCAGAAATATCGAGGTACAAGATCAGAGTTCAGAAGGGTAGTCAAGGCAGGCAAAAGTCATAACAGATAATCACAATCAAACTAGTACTTTAGCTATCAACAGAATCTAGCTAAGTGTAGGATTACAGCTCCAGCTGGTCCCGGCACACTTGCGGATCTGACTACGGATCTGGGTGCTCCCACATGTGTGATCGCACGCCAGACAAAGAGCAAGTGAACAACCAGCAGTATATATACTCTAGGACCTTTCCAGGACCTCCCTAATTGCTGGTCCAATGAGAGCAGTGGAATTTGTCAGCTGACCCAGCTGGTCAGCCGACACCCTTCTAACTGCTATTTAAACTCAGCCTTTCTGCTCGCGCGCGTGTAAGTCTGAATCTTGGTGGACTATCAGTCCCAGCCACACCAGTACTGTCATGCAATGTATCTAGTGCGGGGGCCGCCTCTGATGCGGATTCCGCCGCACTGCCTATGCGGCATGCAGCGTTTTTTCCGCGTTGTGACGCCATGCTGGACGCGGAAACAGCCGCCTCACCTTGAGAGACGGCGGCATTTCCGCGTTTCCTTACAATTACCCTTTCTATGCCATGGAAATGAAAGCTGGACATATTTCCCCCATGTACCATACGAAAATGTTTGGCCACATTTGAAATATTGCTTGTGAGCCAGCCGGCCCCCAAGTAATGTTCAGCAATACGAGCCTTTAGAGGCCTAGTGGTACATCCCACACACTGGACAGAACAGGTATTGCAAGTAATCAGGTAAATGACGTTCTTAGTATCACAATTAATAAATTGTTTTATGGGGAAAACATGTCCATTGGAGAGGGAAACTACACTCCGAGTCATAGTATGCACAGAGCAATAGTGGCAGATGCTATTACTTTAACTCCATAGCAGGGGTGCAACTAAGGTTTTGATGGCCCCAAGCAGCCAATAACTCAGGTACTCCCCTCCCCCCAATAAAAAAGTGGCCATGACATGATGTAATGTGTGCCAAATACTAGCGCAATTCAGGTAGCCCCCGGTTAACAAATTAATCCGTTCTCTTTTGTCCCCCTCTGCTCTTCCTGTTCCTCTTTTGTCTCCCTCTGTGTCACTTCAGTTTTTGCCTCTTTTGTTCCCCTTTGTGTCACCTCATGTCCCCCGTCTCATCTCTGTTGTCGCTGTGCCTCTTTTGTCCCTATCTGTGTCAACTCTATTCCCCATGTGCCTCTTGTGTCCCCCTCTATGTCAGCTCTTGTCCCCCTGCCCAGTCCTAGCCACGTATAGGTCCCCCAGTATAGGTAGCCAGGCATAGGTCCCCCTAGTATAGGTAGCCCCGCATAGGTACTACCAGTATAGGCAGCCAGGCATAGGTCCCTCCATTATAGGTAGCCAGGCATAGATGCCCTTAGTATAGGTAGCCAGGTACAGGTGGTGCACCAGTATAGATAAGCCAGGTACAGGTGCCCCCAGTATAAGTAGTGAGCTATAGGTGCCCCAGTATAGGTGACTAGGTACAGGTGGTGCCCCAGTATAGGTAGCGAGCTATAGGTGGCCCAGTATAGGTAGCCAGGTACAGGTGCTGCCCCAGTGTAGGTAGAAAGGGACAGGTGGGGCCCCTGTATAGGTAGCTAGGTACAGGTAGTGCTCCAGTATAGGTAGTGAGCTATAAATGCCATAGTATAGGTAGCCAGGTACAGGTGGTGCCCCAGTATAGGTAGCCAGGTAAAGGTGGTGCCCCAGTATAGGTAGCCAGGTACAGGTGGTGCCCCAGCATAGGTAGCCAGGTACAGGTAGTGCCTCAGTATATTTTAGCCAGATACAGGCTGCACCTAGAAACTTACATGCTCTTGTTCCATCGCAGACTCCTCTCACCACACTCTCCTCAGTCTCTCCTATCGCCGGACCCAGCTTCGCTCCTACCACCATAGTTACTTCCGGCTGGCACCTTTGATGTCATCAGAGATGCCTTGCTGGGTAACCATGGTGGCAAGACAAAGCCGGCCCCGTGACAGGAGAGAGTGAGGAGAGCATGGTGTGAGCAGTCTGTGATGGAACGGGGGCATGTAAGTTCCAGGGGCCACACAGGGCAGGTTGGCTGCCACCAGCAGAAAGCGAGGCCCCCTTCCAAAGCGAGGCCCAAAGCAGGGGCGTGCCTCACTCGTATGCTGTCGGTGCCCCTGCCCTAAGGGCTTGAACCCATGACAGAATTTTTTGCATGAATTTTCTGCTGACGGGTGATTTTTTTTTGTGTGATGAACGATCGTTTCTGTAATTGACAACATGGGTACATGCATGCAATTATACAAATGTTTTGCAATGTGTGGTGATTATGACCATCACAACGGATTGGATCTCTAAGATCCCCAACGACTCCGATGCAAAGTACTGCAATTCACCTTTCATTCACATTGGTTGTGTGCCATCTTGTGACGCTGCGTGTTCTCACAGGCACTGGCGTAACAATAGGGGATGTGACCCCTGCCATCACTGGGGGCCCCCCTAGGGCCCGCTCAGGGACTTTTGGGGGCAGGAGGGGTCGCAGCATAAGAGGAGAGTGTGGCAGATCGGTGGGGAGGGGGGACATTCCCCCCTCCCTCACCTCGGGCTCTCCTCTCAGCACTCCCCCTCCTGGAATCATTGGTGGCAGCGGCAGCGGCAGGCTGAGCACATTACCTCCTTCTCGCTGGAGGTCTTCCATTCTCTAAGAGCAACTTCCTGTTTACACAGATCGGAAGACCTCCAGCGAGAAGGAGGTAATGTACTCAGCCTGCCGCCGCCGCTGCTGCTGCCACCAATGATTGCAGGAGGGGGAGCACTGAGAGGAGAGCCCGAGGTGAGGGAGGTGGGGGGGAAGTCCCTGAGTGGGCCCCGGGGGCGGATTATTTTTTGCAGGGGGGCCCGGGGATTTCTAGGTACGCCCCTGCTCACAGGTAGAAAGATTGATCAGGTAATGCTCTTCATCAGGTGGTGTCACTCTGAGGTTCCCCAATTCATCTTAGGTGAGTAAGGTTTAGATTGCTGAGTAGGTTTAGATTGCTGCTGACATCTGTAGGTGTTTTCACATCCATACGCCACTGACATTTAAAGGCATTTTAGTACAAAACTACTTCTGCCTGACTTAGACGTCTATAGGCATTTTTGTGCCCCCAAATTCATGTGCCATGGACGTCTAAAAGGCATTTAGTACAAAGGTATGACCTCACTGAGGAGGATTCCCACTGGCCTGTTAAGGGACTGATGGGGAGCCCTGATGGCACTTTTAATGATGCTTTTCCAGGGCTTGCAATAATTTGATATAAAGGACCAAAAGAGGGCATGAGCAGCACAATTAAAGATGATTTGCAAGGGCTTGCTATACTTAAGTATAGCAAGTGCCAGAGGCGCGAAATGATGTGTGCTGGCGTTATCGTTTGTCAGGGATATCCAGAGGATATTGGCTAGTGTTGGGCGAACACCTGGATGTTTGGGTTCGCGAACGTTCGCCGAACATGGCTGCGATGTTCGGGTGTTCGCGCCGAACTCCGAACATAATTGAAGTCAATGGGGACCCGAACTTTCGTGCTTTGTAAAGCTTCCTTACATGCTACATACCCCAAATTTGCAGGGTATGTGCACCTTGGGAGTGGGTACAAGATAAAAATTTTTTTTTTAAAAAGAGCTTATAGTTTTTGAGAAAATTGATTGTAAAGTTTCAAAGGAAAAAATGTCTTTTAAATGCGGAAAATGTCATTTTTCTTTGCACAGGTAACATGCTTATTGTCGCCATGCAGTCATAAATGTAATACAGATAAGAGGTTCCAGGAAAAGGGACCGGTAACGCTAACCCAGCAGCAGCACACGTGATGGAACAGGAGGAGGGCGGCGCAGGAGGAGAAGGCCACGCTTTGAGACACAACAACCCAGGCCTTGCATGAAGACAAGAAGCGTGCGGATAGCAATGCATTTTGTCGCCATGCAGTCATAAATGTAATACAGATGAGAGGTTCCAGGAAAAAGGGACCGGCAACGCTAACCCAGCAGCAGCACACGTGATGGAACAGGAGGAGGTGCAGGAGGAGAAGGCCACGCTTTCAGGCACAACCCAGGCCTTGCATGAGGACAAGAAGCGTGCGGATAGCAATGCATTTTGTCCCTAATGCTATACAGTGGTGGGTGAGCGGTGTACTACTATTTCCAGCAGCGACACAGAGCACAATGCTATACAGTGGTGGGTGAGCGGTGTACTACTATTCCCAGCAGCGACACAGAGCACAATGCTATACAGTGGCGGGTGAGCGGTGTACTACTGTTCCCAGCAGAGACACAGAGTGGCAGTAAACACAATGCTATACAGTGGTGGGTGAGCGGTGTACACAGAGTGGCAGTAAACACAATGCTATATAGTGTGGGTGAGCGGTGTACTACTGTTCCCAGCAGCGACACAATGACTGGGGGGACCCTGGCTAGCCTGGCTGGAGAGAGAACTACCCTGCCTGCCTACCCAAAGCTAAACGCACAGACAAATGGCGGAGAAATGACGTGGATCGGGTATTTATTTACCCGAACCACGTGACCCGTTCGGCCAATCAGAGCGCGTTCGGGTCCGAACCACGTGACCCGTTCGGCCAATCACAGCGCTAGCCGAACGTTCGGGGAAAGTTCGGCCATGCGCTCTTAGTTCGGCCATATGGCCGAACGGTTTGGCCGAACAGGGTGATGTTCTGCAGAACCCGAACAGTGGCGAACACTGTTCGCCCAACACTAATATAGGCATGAGATGGTTTGTGAGGATATTGGCATAGGGAGTCTTGGGACATAAATTAAAGATTAATATTTATGGTCACTTAATGGATATCTGAGGTAAAAAAAAGCCAGTTGACTAGTACTGCAAATGCTTAGAGTGCTCCTGGCCACAGAAGCACGATCATCAATGACCCACAGACCTAGCACTGGCGCACTGCTGCCGACCCGGCCGACCCAGAAGCAGCTTCTGCTGGCTTCAAGGAGACAACCACCTCCCCCAGTCTTACAGTCTTTTTAGCCTTGGATATCCTTTAAAGGGAAGGTCCAAGCAAAATAAAAAAATTAGTTCGGCGGGCCGCATTGCGTACATTTTTACGCTAGTGCAAGAACATTAACACATACATTTTTACGCGTTAATGGTTTAATGCGTACATTTTTACGCATTGAACCGGTAACGTGTAAAAATGTATACGTTAATGTTCCTGCACTAGCGGGAAATGCGTAAAAATTTACGCAATGCGGCCCACCGACCTCCAAGGTCGGCAAGCTGCCAGCGGGGGACTGGAGCAGCAGTGAGTGACTACGAGGGCACAGGATGGCTGCATGGGGCTGGTAGAAGCCCCAGGTAAGTGAAACTCATTTTTTTTATTTTGCTTGGACCTTCCCTTTAAGACTATTAAAAACACTTTTTTGTTGTTACATTTTGTTACTTTTTGTGGAAATGGTTCTTCAGTACTCCTAAACTCATTTCCCATGGGTGGCGGGCATCTGCACAGCTAACAGTGTTTACTAACCTGAGTCCAGCTAAACCTCATGCTACAAGAGAAAGACGTTTTTATTTGACTGACATTTAAAAAAATATATATTTTCAGGATGCTACTGATATTGTTTGCAAAGGCAAATTTGATCATATAGATTATAGAGCAACGTATGCACTGCCAACTTACAGTGTCTCTGTTGATATTACCAGAAATAAGCCTAAATAATTCTGTAACAGCGTGAGCAGGATTCAGGAATCTCACATCTGTAAATCAAAGGATTTTTGTCTTCCCCATGTACCCTTCAAGCCACATAAAAGGACTCTCTCATCACTGTATACATTTTCCCCTTCTTCTTAAATGTAAATGTATTCCTCAGGCATGTTGTGGTCTTTCCATGTCTCCATGTCATTTTTTTTATATTCCCTGCTGTAGTTGCTTGCTAGAGACCACAATCCTCCACCGGAAGGGTGGAGTATCTCATATAACAGTCTGCACTATTATTGTATTTTGTGCTTATTTTGAGGTGTATCTGTGCCCAGGAAAGAAACTTTAGGAACAAGTCGACCCCTGGATGTATGGACTGAGCGCAAGCTAATTTTTGTATAAATCTTACAACTGGACTGGTAACTGTATATTAGCGCGCACCACCTATTTGGAATATCTGGTTGATCCTTAGCGCTGTAATACTGTGTGCATAACTTTAGGATGAATACATTACCTCCTTCTTGCTGGAGGTCTTCCGTTCTCTAAGTGCTTTATTCAACTTCCTGTGTAAACAGGAAGTTGCACTTAGAGAACGGAAGAGCTCCGGCGAGAAGGAGGTAATGAGTCATCCTGCCGCCACTGCCGCTGCTGCCACGAACACCACCAATGATTGCAGGAGGGGGAGCGCTGAGAGGAGAGCCCGAGGTGAGGGAGGGGCAGGGACGGATCTAGGGGGGGGGCAAGCGGGTCTCTTGTTGTTTGTTGAATTCTTAAAAAGGCGGCAAAATGTGGATGGGAAATGGCAGTTTAGGCACCAAAACCTGACCTTGCCCCAGGTGCAACTTGGGGAAACTTGGTCTAGATCCGTCCCTGGGGAGGGGGGGAGGGGAATTTCCCCCCTCCTCACCGATCTACCACACTCTCCTCTTATGCTGCGACCCCTCCTGCCCCCCAAAAGTCCCTGAGCGGGCCCTATGGTTGGGGGGGGGGCGGATTATGTATTTTGCAGGGGGTCCCGGGGATTTCTAGGTACGCCCCTGCTTTCAACCACCTATTGCTGAGATCTTTCATTTTCTCCTTCAGGTCTTGCTTTATGGGTAGGCTTTGTATAAAGCGTCAAATATCTTTCAAATGTTATAATCAAGCTTAGAGGATGTAATTGGGCTTAGCGATTCTCCACTTTTCTTCCTTGCCATAGAACCTCAATATGAGAGAAAATACCTCTGCATCTTATTTCCAATCACATCCACATCCTGTCTCCCATTGGCCACCGTCCATCATGTGAAAGATATTGAAGAAAACTAGGCTGAAGGGGAAGACACAATGCTGAGGGTGTGCTTGCAAGGCATCAGCATGAGGAGAAAGAAGGAAGTGCTACTACAGATATAAATGTGAGTCTGTTCTATCCACTACGATGTACCAGATCTAAACTTTATATGTTCATCTTACTGTACACAGTGCAAGACTTATGTATCGTTATTCAAATTTTTTTTTTACCGGAGATAGTCTAAAAAGTGGTGTTCACCGCAGATGGTAATACAGATGAAAATTTGCAGCGGGTAATTCCACAAATAGTGAACTGTTGGTATAGCTGCCTGCAAGGAAACATATTTCAGAATATTAAAAAAATGGCTGGCTACAGACCGAGCTTAAAAGTAATGTTAAAAACATTCGATTGCAAAATAGTTTGAGCATCACTGAAATATGCAAAATCACTTTTAATGACAGCGGAGGTAAACTGACAACACGTCTGTTACCATGATTTTGTTATATTCCAGGCTCCTTCAAGACGACGTGCATTTATCCAGACACCGTACACCTATTCTTGCATCAAAGTGTGGAATTCAGCTAGCTCTTGTAAGTCTTAGATATACTCAGATCAAAAAGACAAGACGTGAGGATGATTCACACTGGAGTGCTTCTCTTCCAGAAGTTACTCACAGCAGTTTGAGTTTCATTTAGAATTCCTTCGTTTACACAAGATCTGATTCTTCCATTTGATTCCATTCGATCTGATACTTCTACTTTTTGTTCTGTACAGAATGTATTATGTGGAGTGGTTTGCTTTAAACCAGTGGTGTGCGGCTATACGGACATGCGGAGGTCCATTTAATCCCGGATTCTCAGGCTCCTGTTGCTGCGGCGATGGTCACTTCCGATTTCTGCATTTTACAGTTTACTCCGCTTGTACGCCGCTGTTTGTTTACGCATGAGACAGTCCTCCATACGTTATTAGCCGCGCATCACTGGGGTCTTTTGATGCACGAGTGGCTGAGTGCCATAGTATTGCTTTCGACCTCAGAGATTGGTGGATGTTGCCTATTTCAATTTGGTGCTACCAATAGGAAGTTGGGGAGTGGTCAAAATGGCCAACGCCAACCTGTTCCCCATCAGGTCTGCTACTTTACATACTCCACAGCGATTGACTGGTTGGAACTATGGAGGCGTTATATAAAAGATTGAGTTGCACATGTCTGTGTGCTGTGTGGTGTGAACAAGAGCCAGGGAGGCTCAAAACGGTGGGCTGTAGCCACACTGCAGCATTTTTAATGTAATTTATTTTGCATTTTTATCAATACAGCGATAAAGCTGTGCTGGATAACATTGATTGGATGCTGATCTTGGTCCCGTTGGTGCACGGGTGAATTCCTGCAGGCTCAAAACCTTAGTCATTTCAATGCTGCCCTTCATTCCTGTTGGTTTACTTCTTTTCCAGAATACATCCGACATCCAGTACTCAGGTAGCTCAGACATATTGTCCCTCTTGAGTAAATGACTGGACAATAGCTAACAAGAGTTAATGCAGTTCTATAGCTTAAAGAAGGATTTTCTCAGTAGTGCAGCATATTAAATGAATCCCATTTATTGATAACTAGTAATAAGCCCGCCCATTTAAAAACGGGCGCTAGGGCTCTACCGCAACCACCCCTCACCCCCTCCTCCCGCCCCTGCAATGGGAGCGCTCCTGCGCGGCCTTGCAACACATGCGCACAGTCACACTCCCTGACGCACGCATGCAGACACGCCTCCCCCCTGCACCCATCCTCCTGCTGTCCCAAGTTCGCACATGTGCACTGGCACGAACGCACAGACACAGGGACATGAAAGACGCAGAGACACAGGGGTTTTATAATATAGGATAATTCCTATATTTGTATAGCGTTTTTCACCTCTTGGACTCAAAGCACTTGTGAGGCAGTCATTAGAGTGCACTCAGTAGACAGTAGTAGTGTTCAAAGGCATAACCACTTTTCACTAATCTGCAAGGACTCCAGTAATTTTTAGTTCAAACATATTTACGGTACCAGAATGGTTATGTCACAATGTGCACATTACATAACCCAAAGGCAGACATAGGCCCGTGCAGGCTGTGTAGACAAAAAGGGGCCCCATGTCCTCTGGGATCCATGCAGCTGCACCACAGTAAGGCCCAGATTATCCTTTAGGTTTGTGTATGGATCTATCAGCACCCAGCCCATTCAGAAGCTGTCTTTCCCTCCTTGTGTCACTCCCCTCCATGTAGTGGTCTTTCCCTCAATATCTTTTCACCCATGTAGCTGTCTCTCATTATAACTATGTACTTTGTGAAGTGATGCAGAACATGGGAGCCCTAGATTAATACAAAAATTATAGTGTTGACCTAACATTGCGATTTTGTGCTCGTAAATGCTTTTGCAAACGTTACTGCAAACGTTCACAAACCTATTGTTCGCAGCATGCCCCATTGAACTTCTGAAACCTTCATGGCATCTCTGCAACCAACAAGGTATACAAAGAGTACCAAAACCCAGGCAGCGGCATGGCGGAGGGGGGTCAAGGGCTAAAGATTCCGCAAAAATTACTTATTTTTTACAGAGGCTTTATTATGCATAAACTTTAAAAATCCCATCTTGTTTCTAGATTTTTCAAATAAAGGGCTTTAGTATGTCCACTGCGGTTACCCGCCTCAAAAAAAAATATTATTTGCAGCAACTGTTGCAGAGACCAGAAATATGTGTTATCACAAATGTATATATTACATTTTTAAAAATTGTTGTGACCTAAAATTTCAACATTTCAAATATTACAACTGATTATTACACCTTGTGGTGACCTGGGGACTCTGGTCTGGTTGTCTACCTTGCTCCTCTCGCTCATCCGATGGGAAGTACATTAGTTCTATATCACAATACAGCCTATCTAACACTGTCCCTGTATCTGCAGCAGCAGCTCCTTTCCCTACACTGACTAGAAACAGACTCAAAATTTCCACCGGGATCATTGCCTTTTATAGGGGGGAATGGTACATGTGGTGATCAGGTCGTCTTATCCCACTTGACTTCAAGGTGAAGGGTCAAAAAATCGCTCTGTGGTAAAGTATAGGGCGGATGAGAATGGCCCATACTGTTCACGTCTACTATGATCTAGCGACCAACGACTGGTCGACTCGACAGGAACTTTTCTCCAGGCTAAGGGCTGGTTCAGACGGACGTTTGGAGGCGTTGCGTTTGCTGGCGTCGCGTTCAGCAGCGTTTGTGTGCGTTTGGATGCGGTCGCGTTTTTTCTTCCCCTAGGGGGACATTAGCTGTCGCGGTTAACCTCCCCTGGAAGCTACATGTAGCTTCCAGGGGCTCCTTGAACGCCAGGGAAAATCGGGACCCAAACGCCGCGTTTGTGTAAACGCGCTTGAAAGCTTGGTACAAACGCTCCCATTCACTTGAATGGGAGCGTTTAACACCAAGCCCTGAACGCTGGCTGTAAACGCTCTGCAAACGTCCGTCTGAACCAGCCCTAACGGTTCAGCCAACACTACACAATAATAATATGGTAGAGCAACTTAAGACTATGACTATAGTAGGGATTAGTGTTGGGCGAACACCTAGATGTTCGGGTTCGCGAACGTTCGCCGAACATCGCCGCGATGTTCGGGTGTTCGCGCCGAACTCCGAACATAATGGAAGTCAATGGGGACCCGAACTTTCGTGCTTTGTAAAGCTTCCTTACATGCTACATACCCCAAATTAGCAGGGTATGTGCACCTTGGGAGTGGGTACAAGAGGAAAAAAAAATATTTGAAAAAGAGCTTATAGTTTTTGAGAAAATTGATTGTAAAGTTTCAAAGGAAAAACTGTCTTTTAAATGTGGAAAATGTCATGTTTCTTTGCACAGGTAACATGCTTTTTGTCACCATGCAGTCATAAATGTAATACAGAGAAGAGGTTCCAGGAAAAGGGACCGGTAACGCTAACCCAGCAGCAGCAGCACACGTGATGGAACAGGAGCAGGCGCAGGAGGAGAAGGCCATGCTTTTTGAGACACAACAACCCAGGCCTTGCAGGAGGACAAGAAGCGTGCGGATAGCATGCTTTTTACCGCCATGCAGTCATAAATGTAATAAAGATAAGAGGTTCAATAAACAGGGACCGGGCGTCAACGCTAACCCAGCAGCAGCAGACGTGATGGAACAGGAGGAGGCGCAGGAGGAGAAGGCCACGCTTTCAGGTGCAACTCAGGCCTTGCATGAGGACAAAAAAAAGTGTGCGCAAAGCAATGCAATGAGTAGTTTTCAGGACACAATGGGCTATTCGGAGGAGCTATTCCCACCCCCACAATCTTCTACCTGTGAAAGGTCAATGGAACAGCCACAAATGTTGTGCCCGGATTCACAACCTTTTTCTGTGGAAAATGCACCTCGCACTTAAATGCAAGGCGAGGCCGAGGATGAACATGACGTCAACAACTCAACATGACGCAAAATGGGGGCGGAACAGAAAGCTGCTTTTAATGTTTTGAAGGCCTTAATTGCCTCCGGTGGCCAGTTAGATGCATCATTCATCACACCCAAATCCCAGAGCAATGTGTGCAGGAATTTGAATCGCAGGAGGTGTACCGAGATCATCTGGACAAGTGACCAAGTGACCAAGTGACAAGTGACAAAGTGAAAAGTGACAAAGTGACCAGTGACAAAGTGACAAGTGACAAAGTGACAAGTGACAAGTGACAAAGTGACAAGTGACAAAGTGACAAGATGACAAAGTGACAAGTGACAAAGTGACAAGTGACAAGTGACAAAGTGACAAGTGACAAAGTGACAAAATGACAAAGTGACAAAGTGACCAGTGACAAAGTGACAACTGAGAGGTTGTTCTGGGGAGCTCCACTGCACTCAGTCGCATATGAGGAGAGGTCTCGTCGGGACTGCTGATCCTCCTCAGCTTGCTCAAAGCCTTGAGGGTTCCTGAAGATCCTCTGCTTGGAGTTCGCCGGGGTTCAGCTTGGTGTCGGGGTCGGCGGCGTCCTCCTCACTCCAACGTGGCAGATCTTCTGTTGAAGGAAAAAAAAACAAACATTGTTAAAAGTCCAGTACCGCTTCTAAAGGACTCACCAAGAGATGCAGGAGCGCTTCAATCTAGCGCACCATCGCTCGCTGGGTGATGTCCCTCCCTACGCGCTGGAATTCTACGCTGCACATGCTAGCACGCTTTTGCGCAGTGCCGAGGCGCATTCCAGCAGCTAGCTACCAAGCTTCTGTGGATCTGATTGGGCCACCATGTTGGATCTCTGCCAAATCCTCCAAAATTTTGAGCAATCCACGTTGCGTGACTGAGCAGTGACAACTCTACAGTCAGCATTACAATACCACTGCTGTGTTTACTGAAGAAATCAATGTTGAAGATGGAAACCGCTGGCATGATGCAAGTGGGGGATTCTGAAGATGAAAACGATCAGCGTGATGATACCAACATCAGGCAACCTGCCTCAGGAAATGCTGGTCCCAGCTATGACAAAGAACAGGACGAGGAACAGCTGGAGTTGGAGCAGGAATTGGATGCCCCCACTGCCGAGGGACAGAGCGGTGCACGTTGGACTTCCACAATTTAGCGGGAATGGACAGCAGAAGAGGAAGAAAGTGATGCTGGTGACGAATATGGTGCATCACAACAATTACAACGCTCACAAGAACATGAAGACAGAGGAGTCTGGCAGGACTCTCTGGCACACATGGCTCAATTCATGCTAGACTGGGTTTATACCCAGTTTATACAAACACAATGTTAAAAAACTGATTGAAGAAAGTGTCAGACAGGTCAAAAATGGAACAATTCCAGCAGGCCCTTGAGGATGGAGACTTTAGAGAGGAGATTGACATCCTCCTCCTTCTCTAGCCAGTTGTACGCCGACAGACTGACTTCAGCAAACCCAGGAGGACCAGGAGGGCAGCAAAGAACACAAGCTGCTGCTAGTGCCCAAAAGGGAATGGTATTGGCAGTGTCCTTGGAGTGGGAACATTTTCTGACACCCATGCAGCAGCCCACAGAACAGCAATCGGGCAGTTCCACGTCCTCCAACACAAATCGCCTGGAGAAGATGGTCAAGGTCCAGGACTACATGTCTATAGCTGTGTTGAACAATCCATCTGCAGACAGACGGTGAGTGTGACAGGCAGCACAGAAGGACCATGGCAACTCACTCATAGTACCACAGTTTGATAGTGCTGCCCAAAAAATTATATGGATCCGTGGACCCGGGCACTGCGGGCAGTACTGGGAAGTGGGAATGCAGATTTTAGTACCTAAACACACGATACAACATGTTTTCCGGGGTCGGACTCTGAGGCACATACAGATGGTCCCGATCATCATCCTCATCATACAACTCTTCTCCTGAGTCTGACCCACCCACCACTTCTGCCACCCCAACATCCCCAGACACAGACCCCTCATCGTCCTCAACATTAACTTGGGATGCTGGCCTGAGCCAGACCTCCTCCTCCACATCAGGCCCCATCATCTCCTCAATGGCAGCCCTCATTAATCGCTCTGGCGACGGACCGATGGACACAACATTCTCCTCCGGGGAGGGCTGCTGCTGACCACTGGCTGCTGGGGTGGATGTTATAGCTTGCGTGGGGCGTTGGCTGTTGCTGTTGTTGGGAGTGCTGCTCACAGCGGAGGTCTCTGAGGAACTCATGGTGAGCTCATATAGTGGTTGGCGGTGAGTGGAGTATTACTGATCCCAGCAATATACACACTGACTGGCAGAGTACGCAATGCTATATAGTCTGGCTGAGCGGTGTACACAGAGTGGCAGTACACACAATGCTATATAGTCTGGCTGAGCGGTGTACACAGAGTGGCAGTACACACAATGCTATATAGTCTGGCTGAGCGGTGTACACAGAGTGGCAGTACACACAATGCTATATAGTCTGGCTGAGCGGTGTACACAGAGTGGCAGTACACACAATGCTATATAGTCTGGCTGAGCGGTATACACAGAGTGGCAGTACACACAATGCTATATAGTCTGGCTGAGCGGTGTACACAGAGTGGCAGTACACACAATGCTATATAGTCTGGCTGAGCGGTGTACACAGAGTGGCAGTACACACAATGCTATATAGTCTGGCTGAGCCGTGTACACAGAGTGGCAGTAAACAATGCTATATATAGCGTGGTTGAGCGAGGTACACAGTGGCAGTACACACAATGCTATATAGTCTGGCTGAGCGGTGTACACAGAGTGGCAGTAAACACAATGCTATATATAGTGTGGCTGAGCGAGGTACACAGTGGCAGTAAACAATGCTATATATAGTGTGGCTGAGCGAGCGGTGTACTACTGTTCCCAGCAGCGACACACAATGACTGGGGGGGACCCTGGCTAGCGTGGCTGGAGAGCGAACTACCCTGCCTGCCTACCCAAAGCTAAACCCACAGACAAATGGCGGAGATATGACGTGGTTCGGGTATTTATTTACCCGAACCACGTGACCCGTTCGGCCAATCAGAGCGCGTTCGGGGTCCGAACCACGTGACCCGTTCGGCCAATCACAGCGCTAGCCAAACGTTCGGGGAACGTTCGGCCATGCGCTCTTAGTTCGGCCATGTGGCCGAACGGTTTGGCCGAGCACCATCAGGTGTTCGGCCGAACTCGAACATCACCCGAACAGGGTGATGTTCTGCAGAACCCGAACAGTGGCGAACACCGTTCGCCCAACACTAGTAGGGATTAGATTGTAAGGTCTTGTGAAGACAGTCAATAACATGACTACTCTGTAAAAAGTATTAGGGAAGAAATCAGTGTTATATAGATATAGAATAATAAATAATAATAATGGTACGGCGATGTAGATTACTATTCCCCTCCAGGCTGCCATGGACTCTGGGGTAAGATGCAATTCGGCTGCCAGCTTTTTTTTCATAATTTGGGCTCCGTCTTTTGCCGGTACCCAAATTCCCTTCTTAGCACCACTATAGCTGTAATTTACATTACAGTCTATGGCAACGACCAGTGTGCTCAAATGTCCAGTGCCCTTTTTACCTGTCTTGCTAATAACCATCTCTAGCAAGTCCCAAAAATCGAATTCAAATTAATAGAATAGAAAATATATATATATATAACTGCTGTAAATCACGGAACATCAAAGTCAATGCTTTTACAGTCCTTGCATTAGTTAGACCAGAGGCAGCATGACGCACCAGAAGAAACTGTAATAATGCCCAAAACAAACACGTGCCATCATGGCATGGCATCAGTTTATGAAAAACACACACACATACAAGTTGTGCCTACCATGTAAAGAGTGGAGTAAGCAGATGTAGCAGAAGATCAGCTGTAGCCGAACGCTGTGGCCAATGGGGTTGCTCAGCCTTCAGTTGAAAGCCAGTTAAGTCATCTGCACACAGCGCACGTTCCCATCACCATGCCAGGAGGTCACATGTCACAACGCATTTCAATGGACGCTGCCTTCATCAGGTGACACTCCGCAGAAAGTGAATTTAATTTGGGCACTGCACAATATTAATATTATGCATAAAGCGACTACTGCCACTAAATCGGCAACTGCCCGCTAGAGCAATAATAATAATTGATATTGTGCAAAAAGCGAGTATAGGTACTATGAAGGGGCACCCATAATGCACCACTCAGATAAGGCCAGTGCATATTAATTGAGCTTCACCCATAAGAAGTATGGAAAGAATAATGCTAAGATTGTCGATAAATGAATGACAGTCTCCTGGGCCCTTTTTTCCTTGTGCCTTTATTACATGTACTCCCGAACAGAGCATGATCAAGAAACGTGAGCTTCAAGCCAATAGAAAGCCTGTACTCAACTGCTCATTTATAAAAATGTGTTTTTTATGTAAAGGATTGTTTAGGTTTTGGTTAGTTCCTTACAAAATCCTAGTGGTCTTGATTCACCATGACTTAACTGGATACTCAAAACATTTTTTCTACAATAATATGGCCCAGTTATGCTACAAACTTCTATACATTTTCATTGTCAACCCATATTTATTAACAGCTAAAAGAAATTGAATTGGTGTTCATAGAAAGTATTCATTTGAGGCCATCAACCCTGTCACATCCCACCACAATGCACAAAATGTCAATCATATGATCCCCCCCCCCCACGCCCCTAGCCCAGTGATGTACTCCCTGCTAGACAGGAAGTGCATCATTGGGATTCCTGGATTTCCCTGTCATATTCCTGGCTCTCCGTGCATATGCCACACACCACCACCGCCTTCATGTGTACATTTCCTGTGTCGCCCATTGACTTACATTACTTCAATGGGCTGCCACTGCGTCGCCACTGAAGTCTGATGGTAACGCGCTGTTGACTTTAACCACTTAAGGACCAGCTAACGCCCATAGGCGTCAGCAGGTCTTAAGTGGGTTACCATGGGGCTTTTCCATGTCAGTTCACGGAGGGTGTTTCCGTGAACAGCGATCGGCTGCTCTCCAGCAAAATGTAAACACGTGGGGAAGAAATCCCCGCTGTTTACATCATACGGCGCTGCTGCACAGCAGCGTCGTGACGTAGATCGGCAATCCCCGGCCTCTGATTGGCCGGGGATCGCCGGCATATGATAGGCCAAAGCCTATCCTAGGATGCGCAGGACGGACTTCCGTCCTGCGTATTACAGACCAAGAGGGAGAGGGAGGTAAGCGGGGACAGGGCGGAAATCGCTGCGGAGGGGGGTCTTTGAGGAGCCCCCCCGCTACTCTCTAATGGCCGGCGGCGATCAGACCCCCCCAGCAGGACATCCCCCTAGTGGGGAGAAAAGGGGGGAAGTCTGATCACCCTGGTGTAATCCTGATCGGTGCTGCGGGCTGTAGAGCCCACGCAGCACCGATCATTAGAAATTTGCCTGGTCCTTAGGCCCCATTGCCCTGCATTACTGTTGCGGTAAAACAGGGTAATGCAACACAGTTTTGCAAAGCAAGTGTAAAAGGGGCCTGAGGGGCCTGAGGCTTCAGTGAATCACTCAACTGTAAACTTTAATCAGCAGCTGGATAATTTCAAATGTATCTCTGTAGATGTTACTTGTAGCTATTTTAATGAGAGCCAGTCGGTATTTTAGAGTTACTGGGCCTTTCCTTTTGTCTGTAATATCTTGTATGCATGTTCAATTAATGTTCTGTTTTCATTTAGGAGGAGAACTGTTATAAAGACCAGTCATTGTACAGCAATAAATTATGAACGGGGAGTGAAGTATCATCAAAGAGGCGGATGACAAGAATGGATACAGCAGAGCTGCTTGCAAATGTGATTTTTAGTTAGGCATGTGTAGCTAAACACAGCTTATGAAGATCACAGCTTAGAGAAGATCTATTTTGTCAGTTCATTAAATCTGCCATTAAGACACATTTGTCATATTCATGCCATGCCAACTTAAAACAAATCATCAGTATGAACATTCAAAACTATTTACATCTTAAATTAACAGACATACTTATCACAGTATGCTTCTACCACTACAACTTTGTCATAGTCTATGTCTGCCAGATGGTTGTTTGGCTCCATCTTGCATGGCATTTATTTGAAAAGGGCGCTGAATATAGCCGAGCTTTTTTTCGGCTATAAAATGGCGCTGGATATAGACGAGATTTATTTCGGCTATAAAAGGGCGCCAGATTTAGCCAAGATTTTTTTCCAGTTATAAAATGGTGGTAGATATAGCTGAGAAAAGTGATATAGCCTAGAAAAGTGATTACTATGATCTAACTTCTCCCTACTCTCACACAGAACCCTCCTCTAGTGGTGCCTAATCTTAAGACCACTCTGGTGGTGCCTATTCTTAAAACCTCCTCTAATCTTGCCTAAACCTAAGACCCCAACCGTGGTGCCTAACCCTAAGACCTGCCCTGGTGGTGCCCAACCCTAAGATCCCCCTCCTCCCTGTGGTGCCTTACCCTAAGACCCCCCCTGGCTGTGCCTAATCATAAGATCCCCTCCCTAATAGTGCTAACCCTAAGACTCCCCCCCCCCTATGGAGCCTTACCCTCAGACACCTCTGGCTGTGTCTAATCATAAGATCCCCTCCCTAATAGTGCCTAACCCTAAGACCCCTCCCCTTGTGATGCCTAACTCTAACCCCTCCTGGTGGTGCCTAACCTTAATGCCCAATGGTGGTGCCTAATCTTTGCCGCATTTCATGTCAAACATATATGTTATTTTGAACTGATATAACCGAATGGACTGATATAACCGAAATTAGGCACCTACTGATATGACCTTGTAGCCATATTTATATAAAAAAAATCTCAGCTATATTAGGTGCACTTTTATAGCCGAATAAAAAATCTAAGCTATATTCAGCTCCCTTTAATAGCTGAAAACAATTCATATTGCTAATCCAGTCCAGCACCCGTTTATAGCCCAAAATAAAAATCTTGGCTATATCCGGTTCCAATTTTACACAAACGGCTCAAGTGCCCTTTTCATTTGATACCCTTGCATGACCGCTTGGGAAATCCTGTTCATTCTCTCAGTTTTTCTGCGCAATGATTATCAGCTTGTTGTGAAGCTAGCTTGCGCAATAATTGGGAGATGAGATGGCATAGAAAAATAGAAGCGGCTCCACCCCAATGCAAATTGGGGTTAGGAGTCACAGAGTTCCATTGGGAGTGCTGCAATGTAGGTGGAGAAAAGAGGCACCCAGGAGATAACTGAAACTAGGTTAAAGAGAACCTAAAGTAAAAAAAAAAAAACGAGATGAACTCACCTGGGGCTTCCCTCAGCCCCCTGCAGACGATCGGTGCCCTCACAGCTCCGCTCCGATGTCCCAGGACCCGCCGGCGAACACTTCCGGTTTCGCCCTCACCGGCCGACAGGCATGGGAACGCGAGTGATTGTTCGCGTTCCCAACCTGTATATCGCCCCCTATGCTGCTATTGCAACCTCCTGGCCGCAATAGCAGCATAGGGGGCGATATACAGGCTGGGAACGCGAACAATCACTCGCGTTCCCATGCCTGTCGGCCGGTGAGGGCGAAACCGGAAGTGTTCACCGGCGGGTCCTGGGACATCGGAGCAGAGCTGCGAGGGCACCGATCGTCTGCAGGGGGCTGAGGGAAGCCCCAGGTGAGTTCATCTCGTTTTTTTTTTTTTGACTTTAGGTTCTCTTTAAGACCAATAAAAAGAAAAAAGGAAATGAGGAGGTGGCTTACCTCACAGATGACAAAAAGTGGTAGAATACGTACAGTTTTTATTAGACAATGGAAAATGTGACAAGTTTTATGGGCTCAACCCACTTCATCAGGTTAAATATTTGTGTCAAAAACAATAAAGTAGCCGAGCTTTAAACACGTCTGCTTCCCAAAGCAAACTGGTAGGTTAACTGCATGCTCCCCCATCCCACCTCACAAAAAGTGGACTATAGCTATGGTACAGGCATTAGACTATGACCATGTTATGAATTCTCTTGTGGACTCCTCTTTGGGATTATTAGCTTCATTATTTTTATATACTCTGTAGAGTTGCAGAAGACATCAGTACCATACGCCTTGCTCCTTGGGTGGCAATAATAACACCTAGTCTGTTGTCATAGCATTGGATTTGGGGAGGTAGGATTGATTCAGTCAGTCTTGAATTATTTGTGGGTATCATCATCCAGGCATTATGGTTCCTAAATATTGCTCTGATTATAATTCCATTCCTGGAAGCTAATGCTGTTGTCGTCCAAGATGTAACTCTCACTTCCTTTGCTTAGTTATGGTAAAGAGTAACGCAAGGAATTAGTTTTCCCTTGTGCAGCAAAGTGTTGTACAGTTTCTAATAGCGAAGCTGTTTTCTGAAGCTGGGAGGGATGCCAATTTACAAATTATCCAATCTCCAAAGCCAGGAAAAATGTGTCTTCTATACCTACATTACTTTGAAGATTATGAAGAACCTGCAGAAGCCAAGCTATGTCTATGTTCTCACCACTAACAGCTATAAATGCAGAGGATAGGGGTGGCCTCAAATAGCTTCTAATGTTTCTTACTTCTTGTACAGTTTACATGACTGACTGTTATATGCATGGAGAAACTGTAGGCAGTATGTTTCCTAAATACTGTATATATTTCCAAACCGGAACTTTCCTTAGGGTAGTTTTAACCTCCTTGCCGGTCTAATTCCCCCGGCAAGGAGGCAGCGCAGCACTTTTTTTTTTTTTTTAAATCATGTAGCGAGCCCAGGGCTCGCTACATGATAGCCGCTGAGCAGCGGCAGCTCTGCAGCCACTCCGATCGCTTCCGGCGATCAGAGGAAGCAGGAAATCCCGTTCAGAACGGGATTTCCTGCTGGGCTTCCCCGGTGCCATGGCGATGGGGCGGGATGATGTCACTGACGTCATCGATGTCGGGATGTCATAGGGTATCCAGATCCACCCCTCAGCGCTGCCTGGCCCTGATTGGCCAGGCTGCGCAGGGGTCTGGGGGGGGGAGGCGGATCGGCGGCGAGCCGCGGCGATCGGAAGTTACAAGCAGCTAGCAAAGTGCTAGCTGCTTGTAACAAAAAAAAATGTATGCAAATCGGCCCAGCGGGGCCTGAGAAATCCTCCTGCGCAAGTTACCCCGAGCTCGGGATAACCGGCAAGGAGGTTAACAGTGACAGGGGCTCTTGGTTATGCTTTAACGCGTTTAAGCTCACCAACTGCGCCAAAGTGTCCCCGATCTGGTGAGTCCTACTCTAACCAGGCAAAAATGCTAGTTTTTATCAGCGTTCTAGTGGGAACCATGCCAAAAGCCCAGGGGTCAGCTAAATGGGAGAAATGAAATTAAAAACACCTCACCTTTTACTAGCTACTAACTGAACTATGAGCACCGCTCATTTATATGCTGAACTGTGCTAGAGGTGGGCGTGGTTATGCACGCTCACAAGGGAAAATAATATAAGCCGGGGGATGAGCAGCACAAAACGAATTTTATGCAATTCTATGCAAAGCATGCACGCAGCACTGGAGAACCCCAATCTCCATAAGAAATATATAAATACAGAGGGTACTGCAGCACACAACAGGAAAACAGTGACAGGGGCTCTTGGTTATGCTTTAAGGCGTTTAAGCTCACCAACTGCGCCAAAGTGTCAGTGATCTGGTGAGTCCTACTCTAACCAGGCAAAAATGCTAGTTTTTATCAGCGTTCTAGTGGGAACCATGCCAAAAGCCCAGGGGTCAGCTAAATGGGAGAAATGAAATTAAAAACACCTCACCTTCTACTAGCTACTAACTGAACTATGAGCACCGCTCATTTATATGCTTAACTGTGCTAGAGGTGGGCGTGGTTATGCACGCTCACAGGGGAAAATAATATAAGCCAAGGGATAGGCAGCACAAACCAAATTTTATGCAATACTATGCAAAGCATGCACGCAGCACTGGAGAACCCCAATCTCCATAAGAAATATATAAATACAGAGGGTACTGCAGCACACAACACAGCCTCTAGCACACAACCTTCATGCATGAGCACGGGCAATTGGTGCCAGTGTGAATATAACCATGTCTACGCAGTACGCTGAAGCCACTCGTAAACGAGCAGCTCCGTGCTACTGTACAGGCGTGGACATTTTAAGTAGGCACAATATAGTGCTGTTTATGCATGAACAGTATCAAAAACAACGAAAGCAATGACCTCAAAATAACCGCACCAGAACAGAGGTTATCAAATACAATAATACATCCTTTATTTGAAATTAAACACATTAAAAACTATTAAAACATGGTGGGGGAACATATAAACCCACAATATCGGAGAACTGGTGGACATGTAAAGTGCTAATAAAGAATCTAATCATCCTCAAACAACCTGTGCATAGCACAAAGTGTGCATATGAATATTGTGACACATACAATGACATCAATTATATACATGTGCAAATGAATGTCCCAGGTCAATGCATGAGACCAATGAAAGTAGAAAAAAGTAGAAAAAAGTTGAAAAAATTTGAAAAAAAGGGGGGAAGTATAGAATTTAGAGTGACATAAAAGAGGGAAGAAACCCCCTATAAAGTGGAAGTGTGTAATGGAGGACAGCCAAAAGCCAATCAACAAATGACTGCATGAGGAAGTGCACAAGGAAAATGAATAAATGAGAATGGTAAAGGAGGCAGAACCAAGTGCTGAAATAGTGACATGGTGATGGATAAGGTCCTACCAGTGTAATGTCTCCACGGGTCCCCACCGCCGCTATCGCGATTCGCCACCTATAGTGTGGCTTTTTCGAAGCTACTGAAAACTTGAAATGCTGCTCCATATATACTGGTCACAAAGGGGAGAACGCCCAAACGTAGCGTGGCCACGCTACCGCCTCCATTGCGCCACGTTGCGTAGCAACGTAAACACTCTGTCGGCCTCCATATCTATGGTGGCCAGTAGTGGCCAAAAAAGTGTACGCGTACAAAAGTACGCATCCTAGCATGGGAGTACGCATGAACAAATGTACGGATGCGTACGGACGCATGGGAACTACGCGAGGGCACCATCTAGTGGTGAAAATAAGGTAATGGTTATGTATACCCTAAAATGCTGATGATCTGAATTAAAAAGAGAAAAAGGACCAAACAGAGTGAGAAAATAAGATCAGACAACAAAGGTTCAGTATCAAAATTGTCTATATATAAAAAGACCATGTAATTTACAAAAAAAAGGGGAAATAACTAGGCAATTATTAAAGATACAATATATTCAAAGAGCAAATGGCTGAGCTGAACATCATATAGAAAATATACAGTAAAATATCCAGTACTACAGAATAAAGGAGTCAATTTACAATGTGAAAATTCACAGGACAGTTGCAACAGTAGGAATCTGTTATTATATAAACAATCTAATAATGCATAGACAAATGGGGCCCAAACCCCAGACAAGCCGAAAAAGTTCCTCGACTGCGTGAAAATAATATAATTTAGATATAATAACAAAGTTATATGCTGTGCTTGTTACGAATGTTCAAATTTCAGTACACTGAAATTTGAACATTCGTAACAAGCACAGCATATAACTTCGTTATTATATCTAGATTATATTATTTTCACGCAGTCGAGGAACTTTTTCGGCTTGTCTGGGGTTTGGGCCCCATTTGTCTATGCATTATTAGATTGTTTATATAATAACAGATTCCTACTGTTGCAACTGTCCTGTGAATTTTCACATTGTAAATTGACTCCTTTATTCTGTAGTACTGGATATTTTACTGTATATTTTCTATATGATGTTCAGCTCAGCCATTTGCTCTTTGAATATATTGTATCTTTAATAATTGCCTAGTTATTTCCCCTTTTTTTTGTAAATTACATGGTCTTTTTATATATAGACACTTTTGATACTGAACCTTTTTTGTCTGATCTTATTTTCTCACTCTGTTTGGTCCTTTTTCTCTTTTTAATTCAGATCATCAGCATTTTAGGGTATACATAACCATTACCTTATTTTCACCACTAGATGGTGCCCTCGCGTAGTTCCCCTGCGTCCGTACGCATCCGTACATTTGTTCATGCGTACTCCCATGCTAGGATGCGTACTTTTGTACGCGTACACTTTTTTGGCCACTACTGGCCACCATAGATACGGAGGCCGACAGAGTGTTTACGTTGCTACGCAACGTGGCGCAATGGAGGCGGTAGCGTGGCCACGCTACGTTTGGGCGTTCTCCCCTTTGTGACCAGTATATATGGAGCAGCATTTCAAGTTTTCAGTAGCTTCGAAAAAGCCACACTATAGGTGGCGAATCGCGATAGCGGCGGTGGGGACCCGTGGAGACATTACACTGGTAGGACCTTCGCCATCACCATGTCACTATTTCAGCACTTGGTTCTGCCTCCTTTACCATTCTCATTTATTCATTTTCCTTGTGCACTTCCTCATGCAGTCATTTGTTGATTGGCTTTTGGCTGTCCTCCATTACACACTTCCACTTTATAGGGTGTTTCTTCCCTCTTTTATGTCACTCTAAATTCTATACTTCCCCCCTTTTTTTCAAATTTTTTCAACTTTTTTCTACTTTTTTCTACTTTCATTGGTCTCATGCATTGACCTGGGACATTCATTTGCACATGTATATAATTGATGTCATTGTATGTGTCACAATATTCATATGCACACTTTGTGCTATGCACAGGTTGTTTGAGGATGATTAGATTCTTTATTAGCACTTTACATGTCCGCCAGTTCTCCGATATTGTGGGTTTATATGTTCCCCCACCATGTTTTAATAGTTTTTAATGTGTGTAATTTCAAATAAAGGATGTATTATTGTATTTGATAACCTCTGTTCTGGTGCGGTTAATTTGAGGTCATTGCTTTCGTTGTTTTTGGTATATGATTCTTATTTTCTGACCGTTCTGCACAGTTCAGATTTACACCCACTATTTTCGATTACCTTTTCGATAATTATTGGGTGATGTATTGAGTTTGTAGGGGATGGTGCTCCCCATGTTGTAGCTGTACATTATGCATGAACAGTATCACAATCCCAATCATAAAGGGGGTCCCGGGCAGCAGCGGTGGCCTCCCATTGTGACGTGAGAAACCTCTGGAGGATCCAGAGGCTTTCCTCTTCTTAGTTAAGTATCTAAATTGTGTCTTTAGATTCAACTCAGGATCTGTTTAAGCTCTTTGCTAGGAGTTTCAGAATCAGAATCAATTTTATTTGGCCAAATAAGTTTGCACTTGCAAGGAATTCAACTTGGCAGTTGCTGAATGGACACAGACAAAACAGTACAAGGACTGATAGTATAGATATTACAAGTTAAGAACAGTATATTCATTAAAGCAAACAGGGTGAGAAGTGTTTATTTTCAGTTCTGTGATGTTCAAGTACAAGCAGCTTTAGGCCTCTTGCACACTGCATGCATTTCAGATTCCGATTCCGCTTTTTAATCTGTTTTTACATCCGATTCCGATTCAGATTTTTAATCTTAACTGCATGCTGCGTTTTTTGATCCGTTTTTCTGTTGAATGTATTCAAGAAAAATCGGAAACGGAATCGGAATCGGAAACGGAATCGGAATCGGAAAACGGATTTGCAGTGTGCAGGGAGCCTTAATGTGGATCTACAAACATGGCTACTGTCCGAGAGAAGAAGCTGTTCCTGGGTCTGGAAGTTATTTTTGTGACTGAACGGTAATTCACCTCTGAAGGCATACGAGTAAGCAGTGTGAGAAGGTTTAGAGGCCATCTTGCTCTCTTTCTGCACCTGCTACGATAGCATAAAGATCCTGCGGGGAAGGCAAGGTACAGCCAATTATTCTTTCTGATGATCAGATGATGGGCTGCAGTCTCACCTTCTCTCATACGGAGCATGAGCCAAACCAGACAGCAGTGGCGTAGCTAAGTTGATGCGAGTTTTATATGGATCCCCCCAAGCACTCTATACAGTGGCATAGCTAAGGAGCTATGGGCCCCAATGCGAGTTTTATATGCCCCCCCCCCCCCCCCCCCCCAAGCACTCTATACATAACAATTGATACGGCGCACCAAAACCTGCTAAGGACAGCCACAGTGTGAGAGGTGCAAGACGGGGATAGGAAACAGCGTGTTAATTATTATTATCATTCAAAGCATTTATAGGAGTGATCCTTTCAAGCACAGGACCAATAAAGAGCTAATACTGTGATTGAGGGAGGGCCCTACGGGGCCCCTCTGGCCCAAGGGCCCCGAATTGGTCGCAACCTCTGCACCCCCTATTGCTAGGCCACCACCAGACAGTCATAGTTGATGTCATGATGGAGTCGATGATTGCAGTATAGAACTGCACCATTCATTTTTGAGGTAGGCCCAAGTTTTTCAGCTGCTTTGGGTGGTACATCCTCTGTTGCGTTTTCTTGATGATGGTGACAGTGGAGCTGGGAAAAAAGGGCGCAGGCAGCTAGTGGACAAAAAGGGCGCCGCCATTCACTCCCATAATAAATAACGTTTAATGGGCGCCGAGCAGGAAAAAAGGGCGCCGGAGCTAAATAAAGTTTACAAACGGCGCCCGGAGCTAAATAAAGTTTACAAACGGCGCCCGGAGCTGTTTAATGATTTATAACTGAGCTTGTGTTAATTTAGGTTTATAAAATGCACCCGTGCCGAATAACGTTTATGAAAATACTAAATGTATTTATCTTATTTAAATAATTAAAACATTATTTAAAGTTTTATCCCTTACTGTTTTTAAAACATTATTCACAAAATAAAGCGATCAGTACGTAATGTAAATTGGAATATATTTTCTGCATCCATAATTAGTAAAACATTATTATCCACATAATAAAGGGGGGTCTTAGGTTTAGGCACCAACAGGGGGGTCTTAGGTTTAGGCACCACCAGGGGGTCTTAGGTTTAGGCACCAACAGGGGGGTCTTAGGTTTAGGCACTAACAGGGGGGTCTTAGGTTTAGGCACCACCAGGGGGGGTCTTAGGTTTAGGCACTAACAGGGGGGTCTTAGGTTTAGGCATCAACAGGGGGGTCTTAGGTTTAGGCACCACCAGGGGGGTCTTAGGTTTAGGCACCAACAGGGGGTCTTAGGTTTAGGCACCAACAGGGGGGTCTTAGGTTTAGGCACTAACATGGGGGTCTTAGGTTTAGGCACCAACAGGGGGGTCTTAGGTTTAGGCACCAACAGGGGGGTCTTAGGTTTAGGCACCAACAGGGGGGTCTTAGGTTTAGGCACTAACAGGGGGGTCTAGGGGTTAGGGGTAGATACAGGGAGGGTTTCTTAGGCACCAACAGGGGGGGGTCTTAGGTTTAGACACCAACAGGGGGGTCTTAGGTTTAGGCACCAACAGGGGGGTCTTAGGTTTAGGCACCAACAGGGGGGTCTAGGGGTTAGGGATAGGTACAGGGAGGGTTCTGTGTAAGAGTAGGCTTAGGTATAGTTTTAGTAAAATTTTAGTAATAATTACTAATGTTTTACAACACTTATTACGAACGTACTTATATTTATATCATCGTTATAAAGAATATTTTCAGATTTTATTATAAGAACAAACCATAAATGAAGGTTATTCACAATAATATACAATTATAACAATTAAACATATATTATTGTTTTTTTAATAAACGTAATTATAAGTTTAACTTTAGAAATAGGCAAGATTAACGTTTTCACAATTTCCGATTTTATAAACATTATTTAATGATTTATAATTTTGTTAAACTTTATTTGTAAACGAAATATAGCACACTATTTTTATAAACGCTATTAATGATTAATTATTATTTAGAGTTTACACCCCGCGCCCTTTTTGTCCAGGCGCCCTTTTTGTACGTACGCGGTGACAGTATTGTTATCTCATTTTAAGTTCTGGAGATTATTGGCCCAATAAATTTGAATCACTCTACTTGGGTCACTGTAGTTATATTTATGAATAGGGAGACGTGTGGGGGGAAGAGGGAGGGTTCTCCTAAAGTCTATTATCATCTCCATGTGGTTAAGTGCATTAGGTTCTAAATTGTTGCTGCTGCACCAGAAAGAAAGATGTCCCACTACATGCCTGTGTGCAGAGTTATCCCTATTTTGTATGAGACCCTCCACTGTTCTGTTATCTACAAACTTCAGAACCTTTACAGATGGATCTGTAAAGATGCAGTCATTGGTGTACAGTTAATAAAGCAGTGGGGAGAGCACACAGCCCTGGGGTGCTGCAGTGCTGACTGTCAAAGAGTCTGAGGTGTGCTTCCCTAGTCTAACCTGCTGTAATCTGTCGGTCAAGAAATTGGTTTTCCTACTGCGGATGGGTTCAGGTATGCTTAGTTGGGAGAGCTTGCTGTGTAACGGCGATGGTATTCTGGTGTTGAATGCAGAGCTGAAATCCAAAACAGAATTTTGCCATATGTTCCTAGGGAGTCATGCTTACAGCATCATCTGCAGACCTATTAGACATATGCAAATTGCAGAGAGTCCAGCAGGGGTCTGTGATGGATTTTAGATAAGCCATTGTCAGTTTTTCAAATGTTTTCATGATCAATGATGCAACGGCCTAATGATGATGATGGCCTAAAGTCATTTAGACAAGTAAGGAAGTTGGACTTTTTTAAGAACTGGGACAATGGTCGAGCATTTAAAACAGCCAGGGACCATTGAGAGTTCCAGAGAGTTATTGAAAATATCTGTGATCACTAAGGCTCACTGATCAGCACAGAATTTCAAGCATTTCAAAGACACAGAGACTGGACCAGCTGCCTTTCTAATGTTTTGTCCTTCATATTAATTTTACATCTCTCCACTACAGATAATGAGAAAAGAATAACACAAAAATTGCTGTATTACAGTACCACAAACTATGTACAAACACATTTCCTCACGGATAGGTTATTGAGTTGAGTGTAAGTGACAGGGCCTTGTTAGCATGCTGCAGGCAAAGTTTCTGTCTAGCACTCACAGAACGTGTTAAGAGTTGTCACGTTGTGCTGCTAATCAGTAGCTACTGTTGTTACTGTACAGTTTTTATTGCCAATTCCTTTTTTAGGCATGATCGTCATGTCAGCTGAGCGCACGCTACTGAGCTATTTTGTTTAAAACAAAAAATTGCACTGCTTGAGATTTCTACCCCTGCAACTTCATGAGGAAGATTTTAGCTAGGTGATACTCGTTAGGAATATAAATACATGTTGTATATTTCTTCTCCCAGCACATGACTGGAAAAAGGCTTTGGAATCCCATCTTGGAGTCTGGCTCCAGTAATGACTGATGTTTATTTATAGTCCCCACACACGTGCTTTCTTTGGTAACTTTTTTCACACTGCAGACGTAATACCTCGACGGGATCCAATTCTGTCGGTAGACTTTGTTGGTTTATTGCCTTCTTTTTTTTCACATTGGAAAGGGAAAAAAAATCTTAATGCAGCTTTAACAGATAAGACTGGCTGAAAGTATTCTTCTGCCTTTTTGGCTCCCTACAGTGACGAAATCGTGCTGTAATTTGAGAGCAGATACCTTCTGAAGCGTATCATTAGCCAAAAAAAAGAGGGGGGGGGTCTTAGCAACAGCAGCCCAGATGTTGAAATAGTATAGGAGCATGCTGCAGAGGAGAGCAATCTCTCACCACAGACACACTGCTACTCCCTCTGCTCCCAAAGAAGGCACTGGAGCTTGCTCTATTTAGGTATGAGCTCCTCTCTGTATCCTCACTGTCTCTCAAACAGACTGAAGGCAGACAATTTTTTTTTGTCTGGTCTGCAAACTGAGCAGGACTTGATTTGAGCAGATTGGCTGTCTCTAGTCTGCAGGACAATATTTCATTCAATATTTGCAAGTTGTGGAATGCAAAGGGTGGATCCATCTGCCAAGGGGAATATCCGTTTTCTCTGCATTCTTAGGAATTAATATTCTAGTGGATAACAGCACGCTGAGAATATACTGCACGCTTCTGCAAGGCAAGGGATTGCTCTGCATAATGACTATATTTCAGCTTCTATTGCTTGGAGTATTCTGCAACCTGTGCTGTGGTTACTATCATGGACCCCTGCAGCCAGAGATGTCCAATGGGACACTGCATCACTATTTTGTGCCGGATGGGGACTACGAAGAGAACGATGACCCGGAAAAGTGTCAGATGCTCTTCAAAGTGAACGATGAGAGGCAATGTACCTATTCAGATGGGCAATCCCTCACCCTAAAGGAAGAATTCATCATTGTCAAAAGGCAGATAGAAGATGCCGAGAGGGTGCTCGAAAGCATCAGCAAAAGCATCTCCTATGACCTGGATGGGGAGGAAAGCTACGGAAAGTACCTGGGAAGAGAGTCCACACAGATCAGCGAAGCCTTCTCTAGCTCAGACAACTCTTTGACAGAGCTGGAAGTAAAGTTTAAACAGAGCCAGGAAAACGAAAAGAACGAGATGAAGGGGTTAAACGATGACTTTGTAGATATGATGATCCACACAAGAGCTGTGCTCAAGGAAACCTTAGACGTCTCCCTGGGACTTCGGGATAAACATGAACTACTTTCTTTAACTATTCGGAGCCACGGCGCAAGGCTAAGCAGACTGAAGAATGAGTATTTGAAAGTCTGAAACCGTGAAAGATGCGGTTTCCTGCCTTTAATTTATGTAGATTCTAACCATCTTAAAGTATTTAAGAAAAAGCTATGACCAATGCTGTATGCATAGCAAATGCTCAGGAAGCTCTGAGTTATTCCACAGATATCCCTATGATCCTACATGACTTCAGAATGACTTCCTCTACCCAGAAGTGACACAGTGATTCTATTTTTTTTCCCTCGGTTGACCTGGCACTTAACTCTTTCAGCTTAGAGCAGTACTGCAGCGCAGTCCTGTGGAGGTCTGGAATGACAGAGGGGGTTAAAACACAATGACATCATTGATGCATACAGTAGTAAAGAATGCATTGTCACTCTCTGCACTGTTTTTAATATTTAAATGGATGAATTCTATGTCAACATTTTGGTTGATTTTTGAACGCTTACATTTTAATTGCTGGTGAAACCAGTGATCAGATTGGCTGCGTCCTTGCTAAAAGGCTCGTACAGTATTTAGGGAGGTAACTTATATGAAAGAAAAAAAATCTATTTTTCTACAGGCCAGAATTAGAGCAGGTTCTGTATTAATATAGGTACATTGTATACTGGTGGTGTATATTATTTATTATATCGGTATTGCTGCATCGATGTAAATGCATATGCTGTATATAAGAAGCCATCTATAATTGTGAAATATAGCTTATTTTATGTACATGGAATTTTTTTTAATCTATTGCTATTATGTTGCACAGAACAGTATTATGTATCATATTTTGTTTCTTAAATACATAACGAAATGCCTCCACGATATGCGATGTAAATCCTAATAAAAAACACCATCCATCAAACTGTAGATTATGCTATCCTATAAATAGCATCTTTTTTTTAACTATGGTGTCTTTATAATTGCAAAGGGTATACTTATAAGAGGTATGGTATACTTATAAGAGGTATATTAAGAAAGGTTAATTTAATACCCAGGCATTTTAGTCACATGCCAAAGGCAGCAAGGCTTGTTCCTTTTCATGTTATTGAATAGTTTTGGCAGTTTTTCTTTACTGTTTGACTTATTTATTTGGCAGAGAGTCAGTTTTGAGCGGTGCAAAATTAAACAAAAAGACCTCTACTGAAAGTACAGTAAGATACAGTATTGCCTGCTTAAAATAGAAATGGTTGACGTCATTACTTTAAGCAGAGCTAGAAAACAAGATAGTTATCCCCAGTTTAGGACAGTGAGCTATTTCTGTCATATTAACCAGTGAATCTGGATGCACAGTTGAATAAAATAAATAAGATTAATGTTGAAGAAAATGGCTGGGCTTTTTGTGTTGTGATGACAACGAGAGGGAGTTACTAGGAATCTGTTCCTGGTTGTTGCCATGTGCCACAATGTGTTGCTAATTGGGCATTACCAGCTAACACTGGTCAATGAGATGCAAATACGGTAATTCTGAGTTGCTGCAGGATTATGCAAATGCCAATTTAGTATGATAATTTACGCATCTTGAAAATTGACCAATCAGATTCCACATCAGCATGATTCGATTGGTCCATTTTCAAACTTCAAAAATTTGCATTCTAAATGTGCATAATCCTGCATCAACTTGTCATTATATGCATCTCATTGACCATCCCTACTCATTGGCAGTGATGATGGGGTAGTGTGAGCTGTGTCTACCAAGCAGGTGTTGTAGGCAGCAGTAATAACCCTTTCAGTGGCCCTAATGCTAGGACAATGTAGTGGGGTTATAAAGAGGATGCCATCAAGATACCAAAAGTACTGAAGGTGCCTGCAAGCTTTAAAGTGTTACATGGACCCTAATCAGATAAAGGACAGCAATGTGTATAGGAGATCATGTTCTAACATCCCAGAGCTCCTCTTTAAAGTGGTATCTGTGCTATTCACTAGTGGCTCTTGATTCATAGCTGGTCACCAGGACACAAGGAGCAATTTGCATGGCTCGGTCTATGGCTCTAAAATGAGGTTAAAAATCCATTGTTTCTTGAATCTGTGCTCGGATTTATCCAATGTTAAAGAAAAGTACTGAAGGCAAGAATTGTTCGCTTTGTACTGACCTCTGGGCTACTTCTGGGTCGGCAAAGTATGCCAGAAGTGTGGCCCAGCGGTGCGCGTCCTTAATTGCGCAGGCAGGAGCGCTCTGTGCATGTGCACAACGTCACGCAAAGAGCTCGCGGGCGCTTTAACAAGGATGTGCACTGCTGGGCAAGCCACTATGCACTACTGATGGACATTGCCAACCATGAAGTTGCTCCAAGAGCTCTACACAGTGAATGTTCACCAGCAAACAGTTTTTGAGTTCTCTCAATTTAAATTAGAATAAGAGATGATTAATGAAACGAAACGTTACTTCTCTTGTCTACTTTTTAGTATGTTTTCACTAGCTGGGTGCTGCAAAGAGGTTGTGCACATTAAAGAAAATACAGCCAGTAAAAAGCTCAGTATAAAATTCAACTGAAACAGGCCATTTTTTATTTCTCTAAGGGCATCATACACACATCCAATTTTGATTGGTCAATGATTGGCCAATTTTAACACTTTCATGTAGTATGAGAGCTTACCTACACAATCTGTTAAATGTATTCAATTGACCCTCATACTACATGGAAATGATAAAAATTGGCCAATCAAATAAGGATATATGTATGCCCCCTAAAGCTGGGAACACACTTGGGATTACTGTTGCCTGTTACTATGGAAGAGGGTGGAGGGATGATGAGTGGGAGGAGTAAGGAGGGGAACAATGGTGTCAAGAAGTGTTCATCAGAGGTGATTCGGGGGACTAGATCTTCTGCTGACACATCAGAAAGTGTTGGGGGCTGCCTTGCACACCCTCTAGATTCTCGGCAGTGGTGGTCTTTAACAGCCAAGTTTCATGTTAGCGTTTGTTCAAATCTTAAGTCTGTATGAATAATTCAGCTTCTTTCACCTCTTCTCAATCAGTTTAGAGCTCTATGGAAATTTCTCCTGATCTGCATATAGTGAAGTTTCCTCTGTTTGGGAGTCAGTAACAGGGGCGCCTCTAGGCATAGGCAGTAGAGGCCATTGCCTGGAGTGCCATTGGTCCTGGGGGGCGCCATGTTGCAGAATTAAGCCCCACCCCCAAATTAAGCCACACCCCTGTGGCTGTTCTATTACTTGCTCCTGCTGAATCTACTTGGCGTAAGTTGCAGGCAGCTGACACCTCTGTGCCTTGTGCAACCTTCTTTCCTCCTTTGTTCCATCTTGGCCTCCTTCTGTGCCCTTTGTGCCTCCTTATGTCCCCTTTGCCTTTATTTGTCCCCTTGTGCTACCTCTGCCACCCTGTTCCTCCTTTAGTCCCACTCTGCCTCCTTCTGTCCTCCTGTGCCTCCTTCTGTTTCCTTTTGTGCCTCCTTCTGTCCCCATGTGCCTCCTTCTGTCCCCATGTGCCTCCTTCGGTCCCCATGTGCCTCCTTCTGTCCCCCTGTGACTCCTTCTGTCCCCCTTTGTGCCTCCTTCTGACCCATTGTAGGGTTCCAGGCCGACCAGGCATGAGTGCTGTGCAGGGAGGACCGTGGTCAACCCCCGCCAGATGTTGTGTCCCCAGATGGTGAACAGGCTTGCGGCGTCAAATAGACTCTGCATCAGTTCACTGGCCCACAGCCCGTAAGCTCACTTCTGCAGCTTTACATTACGTGTATTTTCTGGTGAAACACTGCCCGCATTGCGAATTTTCTGATGAAACCCTGCCGCATTATGATTATTTTCATGAAAGGGCGCCATGGGGGGGGGGGGGCACCACAGATTTTCTCGCCTGGAGTGACAACATGGCTAGAGGCGCCCCTGGTCAGTAATAACTGCATGACAACAAATATGATGTCCAATTAAAGACTATAGGTAGCACAAGAACCAAGAATCATTAATGCAAAACTTTATACAAGTAGGTGGTCACAATAGGTGTCTTTTGATAAGTGACAATGGGTATATATTAACTAAATTGTGGTAATGAGAATAGAGCCATAATGTGATACAGTAGTACCACATACACACCTTAGTACAGTACAAAGCACACAATGATAACATTGTGCGTAATGCATATATAAATTGTACGTAACGTACGCAAACACTCCTAAATGAAACATGAGTTAAGTCACCATTCATGCCTTACTTATATGCATAATGTTACCGCATTTAGTAAAGAAAGTTAATTAGCTATGCAGTAATGTTTTATGCTTCTAAATACCGTGAAAGCTTTCTACTGCTTATGTGTAACACTTTTCCACAGTGTAGTGAATATCCCCCAATGATACCAGAGCCAGCATCGGGACATCACAGAGTGGAGTGATGTATGGGGCCCAAGCAAGTCTGAGGCCAGGTGAACAGCCACATATGCACACGGCCCCAGCTGCAGTCTATGTCTGGCTGGTGCAGAGCCACAGTAATGCTCCTTGTTTTAGGGGAACGACTGGCCACTGAAGACACATGGCAGGGCAGCAGGATGTGGTGCACGCTTGCTCCGCCCTCTGCCCTCCCTACCGCCAAACTTCAAGGGCCGTGGAAAGTCAGGCATAGGCTGGGCAGGAGAGGGTGGCAAAGCATCATGCATTCCGGCATACAATGCAGTACAGGTGTCTCCGCATGATGCTCCTCCCCCCTCCAGCCCAGTATATGCCCGCTGCTCTGCCGCCACTCTAGAGGTTTGAGGGAGTGAGGACAGTGGACGGATGCCTCACTAATTTTGTGGAGTGGGGGGGGGGGGAGTGAGGGGGGGCCCAGCAGATTTGCTCAGTAGGTTGCCCAGAATTTTCTGATGGCGGCCCGTAATGACACAACTGGAGTAGGTAGGTCCAATGTGTCAGAAGATTAAGAGATTAACAGTATGTTCCTGCTAAGCAATGTCTTTTAAAAGGAGCCCTGCATTGCTTTAAGGCACAGTTGTCCTGGCACTTTAGACTTCGGCCTCCATGAACCTACAAACCCACAACAAACTGCTCCACAAGTGTCCTGAAAGTCCCAGCTCTTATTTCTCGATTACTTCCATTCCCCATTATAGGTAGCTACAGGTGCCCCTTAGTGTTAGGTAGCCAGAAGAACTCTCAATATTAAGTAGCTAGAGGTTACCCCAAGTATTGGGTTATTAGGGGTGCCCTGACTGAAGGGAGATCTCATCAGTGGAATTCAGAGAACTAGGTGAGTAACCTCTCATTTACAAGAAGATTTTCATGTTGTAACCTCTCATTTAAACTCTCATCAGGGTTCTGCATAGAGAAGAAGAGAGGGAGGAGCTTAGGAAGGAGAGTGAGCCGCCTTTCCATCATCAGGCGCCTGTAGGCACGTGCCTACAGTGCCTTATGGTAAATCCGGCTCTGTAAGCAGATGAAGTGTTTCTGACATTATTGTCAGATCAGCCAGTTGTCTTTCAAAGGTGATAAGAATGCAAATGTATAAGTGGCTAGCATGCTCATCTTGACATGCTGGCATTCCAGGTTCAAATCCCAGCTAGGAAACTGCTTGAAATGTGCATGCGGTTGCATGGGTTTCTCACAGACACTTTGTTTTCCTCCCACCTTCCAAAATACTGTAAAATGAAATAGTTTTTCTAAAATAAAAACTATCAAATGTCTCTGGTGAGAGTCAATGACGCTCAAATTAGGCTATGGCTATGACAGGGACATTAGAGGTGAAGTCAGAGATACAATTAGTTCAAAGTGCAAAGTAAAGTGCTGTGAAAAATGTCTCAGCCATACATGCATAAGTATAATACAGTATACAGTAACTTCATACCTCCCAACTTTTTGTGATAAGAAAGAGGAACACTTTAAGACAAGCCCCTTCACACCTCCAACTATGCCCCACCACATCCTCATCATGCCTACCATAAAGAATTTAGAGCCAAAGATGTCGTTTTATCACACTGGTCCCTTCCATCATCATTAGTTTTTCTTCATTTTAAAAATATATGTATCAATTTAAAACATGGAAATAAAGTTTAGAGTCCATGAAACATCTTTTTCAGTAAAAAAAAAATGAAGAAGAAAGAGGGGCAGAGGGATTTGGTTCCCAAAGAGGGACTGCCTCTCGGAAAAAGGGATAGCTAAGTGAGTAACATTATTCCCATCAGGGATGGATCAAGACCAAGTTGCGCCTGGGGCAAGGTCAGGTTTTGGCGCCTAAACTGCTATTCATTTTGCCACCTATTTAAGAATTCAACAAACTGTGCCTGGGGCAAAATACCCGCTTGCCCCCCCCCCAGATCCGTCCCTGATTCCCATTCCATATAGTAATGGGCCTGTTAAATGAATTTCCATCCAAAATCTGTGATTAAAAATTTTACAAAAATGTTGTTAAAGTACATCCGAGGTGAAAATTAACTGGTGAGAAAATCAATTATATCTATTTTCCTTCTCCTAAAAATGATTTTTTTAGATATCCCACAGTTTGAATTTATATTTAAATCTAGTTTTTAAATGTTTACTCTTTCATTGTCTCTGCTCAATGACACCTTCATTGAAGTATGCCAGCCAGAGCTCAAATCTATGAATTATTGACCCTTTTTATCTCTTTCCTGTTCTCAGCAGCCATTTATGGACTAAAAAGTGTTTTATGACTGTAATTACTTATCATTGAGGGTTATGCTATAGTCTGACCCAGCCTAGTGATTTGTGTGCTTGGCACGTTACATACACATGTCTATCATTTATCATTTATCATGTCATATGTCACCTCGGTTGTCCTTTAAAACAACCATTTTCTTCACTGATCTCTTCCTAGCCTTTAACACAAGCACCACATGCTAAAAATGAGCGGAGCAGCCCCCACCTCTTGGCTGCGCTCACTGGCTTTATAAACATTGGTGTGGCTTTCAGAAGTAAACAACTGACTAACTGGCTCGACTAACTGGAAACAAAGGCTCCAAAATCGTATTAGATTGGGCCAATCCAAACATTAGCATGCAGTGCAGCTGGCCAATAGGGTTTTGTTTACCTCTGAAGGTCCAGCTCCAGCCCAGAAGACTAAAGGTCTGTACACATGCTAGATAAAAGGCAGAGATCACAAACGAGTGATGCTGCTCAAATAACTTTACCCGGCAAAAAGGAAAGACAAGTAGTTAAAATGACATTGTTCACACACTGATGTTCCAAATGATTATGTCAGTTGGAAGCTACATACTTTGAGTACATTTGTTAAAGAGACTCTGTAACAAAAAAAAGTTCCGATGGGGGAACTCACCTCGGTAGGGGGAAGCCTCTGGATTTTTTTCAAGGCTTCCCCCGTCCTCCTGTGTCCCATGGCGATTTCGCTGCAGCCCATGGAATGCACAGCCGACAATTTGTCAGGCTGTGCAATATTTACCTTTTCCGGGGGCGCTGTTGCAGCTCTCCGCTCAGAAATAGGCAGTAATAGCTGATCTCTGTCTGGTCCGCTCTACTACACAGGCGCAGGAGACTTGCGCCTGCACAGTAGAGTGGGCCGTCAGCGATTGGCTATTTCCGCCTATCTCCGCCGTGGGACACAGGAGGATGGGGGAAGCCTCGTTAGGACCCGGAGGCTTTCCCCACCCGAGGTGAGTGCCCCCAAAGGGAACTTTTTTTTTTTACAGAGTTTCTTTAATGTGGTGTTTTTTTGGTGTGCAGGATATTGCTGAAGTTACTTTTTCTGGCAATACCTGTCCTATTTCCTCTCTGTCCTATTCTGACACTAACCTTCCCCCTTTTAATGCTAAACATTAATCCCCACTCCAGGTCTGGATTTACCTTACAAGATCCTATAGGCACAGATGTCCTGGCACCTTAGACTTTGCCCTCCATGAACCTACAACCCCCACCAAAGTGCTCCGCAAGTGTGCTGGCTGGCACAGCTGTCACTTCTCCCTTACTTCACTTGTCTGTCATAGGTAGCTACCCCCTAGTACCCCTTATTATTAGGTAGCCAGAGGTACCATCAATTTTTAAATAGCTAGAGGCGCCCCCAAGTATTGGGTAGCTAGAGGAACCTCAGTATTAAGTAGCTAGATGGAAATCTCATCAGTGGAATACTGAGAGCAGGGTGAGTAACCTCTCATTTACACTCTCATCAGGATCCTGCATGGAGGGAGGCACTCGAGGAGGGGAGTAAGGCGCCTTTCCAACATCAGGCGCCTGTAGGCACGTGCCTACAGTGCCTTATGGTAAATCCGGCCCTGCCCCACTCTGATGTACAATGTAGCCAAACGCAATACTGAATGTAGCACTGTTCCCGTTGCTACCTCAACACTCTGATTGCTTGGGCACCAAATTTAAGATCGGCTATATGATAGGTCCCTGACTGTAATGCTCAACCCAAGGACTTCTACATAGTTTGGGTAGTACTAAAAACTTTGCTTACCTGAGGAAAATGTATGCATGCTCTAACACCAAGTTTTAACCCTAGCAAGTCTGGCTCTGCAAATCTGGCTCAATTGGCAATTCATGAGGCAATGCTCATGCAAATATGCATTTGCTTTCGCACGCCAAACTATGCAGGGTCAAAAAACGAATACCGCAAAGCGGTCGCCCTGCGGGAATTAGTTCATGCCACATAAGCACTATCCAGGAGCGCCACGGGGAGGCTTCCCAATGCCCCCATACAACCGGGGGACTAGTTGTATGGGGGCACCAAGTGAACCAAGTGAACACCTGACATAACCCTGAGCTCTAAAGCTTGGGGTGACCCATGCTTCACTCCTTTCTCATGTGGTGCCCCCAAGTTAATGCGCATGTAGCAGAACGCAATGGACATTAAAGTTAGTGCCTGTTTTTAAATATTGGGAGGTGGGTGCGGATGGCTCTCCCCGGCGCTGGCCACGCTTGGAGGGGTCGCCTGCACCGCCCAGCCTCCCCCTCCGGGGTGATGCTGTGGTTCCCAGGCAGTGAGAGCGGTTGTATGGGGGCATTGGAAAGCCTCCTCGTGGCGCTCCTGGATAGTGCTATTGTAGCATGAGCTAATTCCCGCAGGGCGACCGCTTTGCGGCATTGGTTTTGGACCCTGCATTAGTTGGCATGCGAAAGCAAATGCATATTTGCATGAGCATTGCCTCATGAATAGCCAATTAGGCCAAATTTGCTTAGCCAGTTATGTCAGGTGTTCACTTGGTGTTTAATGCACACATTTATTCTCTGTGTAGTGATGAGTACTAAAAACTTTGCCTGGAGACATTGCCCTTACGTTTTATCCCAACAGGAATTGGATTATCCTCTGCAATAAGGACAAAGACAGTGGGAAATAAAATTCAAGTAGAGAAGAATTGCTGTTGCTGACTTTCAGTGCCTGGGAACAAAGCTATGTAGCTCTGTGGAGGTCCCAGGGACAGGAAGTGAAAGAAAATCTCTCCAATTAAACCCAAAAGTCATTCTGACTCCTTTCCACCAGCACTATAATTGTGAACTGGATTAACAATTAATAAGTGTGGTTTGTAGACACTTATAAATCACTCATTGATGACTGGAACATATCCACATAGAGGAAGCGTAGTACTCATGGCACCAGTGCTTAAGACTGCTGTTTAACATTTCAGTGACTTATTCTCTTTTTATATGATTGGCATTGTGCAGATGTTTTCCCCATAGGTCACAGCTTAGTGAATCATACATTTAGCTCCAAAACGGGTTCATATACTTCTTTTTACTGGCTACTAAAAAGAGAAAATAGGCATAAATTTAAAACATGCGTATGACTCACAAAGACTAGGATGCAATCTCCATGTAGTAATCACTAAAGGGCTTGGAGAAAAGTCTTTCCTCGAGTTTTATAGGCATTGAATAATCTCTAGTTAATTTCCCACCTAGTTACTTTTTCTGGCAGCCATGCGTGCTAGTTGTAAAATACAACAAAATGAGTGAACACAGTGCAAGCAATAGATGGTTACCAATAAAGAAAGCAGTTAGTGGTGACTATAATGCAGCATGAGACCACATTGAATGTTGATGTAGTTGGACTGTGAAACAAGCCTTCTATGGTGTCTTGTGATATCAACAATCTGGGCTGTTTTTAGGCATAGACAAACTAGGCAGATACCTAGGATGGCAACTGAAGGAAGGAGAACCCCATAGCTATTCTTAGCACAATTTGTTTTATGGAAAACTTATATACAACTGCTAGTTCCATAAAAAACGTGACGCGTGGTAATTTTAACATGTGATTGGGCACTGCTGATAAGCAAAACAAAGGAGGCCAAACTTGTCCAAAAACAGAATAATATTTTTATTAAGTAGCTCTACAATCCTCACAACAATCATAGGAAGTGTGTGACAGAATACCCAAGCAGCTCAGGTGACCCAAAACCACTAGGAAAGTTAGGGGGATTAAAAGAGACCGAAAAAGCCCTCCTACTATTTGCCATAAATCAGCTTTAAGTGAGCGACTGTGGTCTCCCACAATGCATCACGACTGAATATGCAAATGATCTCTTTATACCCCGGAAGCCAGGTTTACATATAGAACTGCTGGTGTATAGCGAGCCTATAGCTTATACAATTTACAGAGCCACGTCCTCCCAACATGCAGACAACCTTCTTCAAACTGTTGGTCCTTTATCAGTGCATGGCAGGGATTGGCATGGCTCTATGGGATAGGGCTTGGACTAGTACAGAAAAAACAATAGGAAAGTATAGGGCACGAAAAGAGACCAAAAAGCCCTCCTAGTATAAAAAGCAACACTCAGTGTAGATTGCCTTCATGAGAAGTAGTGGGTAGAATGGAGTCGCCCAATGTGCGTTCTATTTTAGTATTTTTAAATACAAATAAAAAATGATATAATAAAAAGAGAGGTAATTGCTTACCTCTCCAGAAGATATAGACACCAGTTCAACTGGAAAACAACGTTTTGATTCAAAAAGCAATCTGACACCACATTTCAGGGGTCATGGCCTGGTTCCTCAGGTCAATACAAAATGATAGCATAGGGGATAGAGTGTAGGCACCTCTAATGACATTAGAAGGTGGGGGTGGTGCATTGTTACAACTGATCTTCAGGCAGCAAGACGTCTAGAACCTGCTCTATAAAGGATATACAGTATAACATCTTTTATTAACCCTGGCCTGAACCAGCACTGAGCAGTGGCCTAAGCAGCATTGTAGGCAGAATCTGGAAGGAGCTGGAAGCGTTCTTCTGCACTAGCAATTCACAACTTTCCAATTATCAACATATATAAACACATTATACACAACATACCAAACACAATGAGCAAATATAAGCAGAGAGAAATCGCCATGCCTCTATTTGTTACAGTGTGTTTACATCTGTATAGCTGTCCTCGTAGCAACTCTGTACACCACTTTAATTTTGGTTTACCAAACAAGCAATTATTCACTACAATTCACTTTAAAACATTGCTCATCTTCCAAACAATTTTATTTATAACACATTGCTGTTCGTGATGCCAGCCTTCAACAATTAACATCTGCACAATGACAAATCTTTCCATTGTGAAAAGTATACAGTACATGGTTCCATTATATTTGCTGTTTTTTAGGTAGTATTACAGCTTTTTCTCCTTGAAACACTTGAAATATAGGAAGGAATAGGATACCCAGAATCTGTAGGATTTGTTGTAGTGGACCTGAAGAAACCATGTAAAATGTATCTGCTGAAAAAGCACTGCAAAGCACAGCAATGCATACTTAATGTAAAAGGTAATTGCAGGCTATCATTTCCATGCATTGAAAAAACAAAACACATAATAGGATATTTCATAACAGTGTGGAAAACTTTTAATTTCTTAGGTCCTTGTAAGTCAGAAGTACATTTAAAACCATTGGTTTATAGCACACCTTTCATTAACCCCCCTGGCGGTGCATTTCTGTCTGGAATTATGAGTACAAAGCAGTACAATTTATTCAAGAATTTTAGGCCTCCAATTCTTAAGTCATAACTCACCAAAATATGTCAGAATAAAAGCCTGGTGGACATTCTGCATATAAATAAAAGACTAGAACCCAAATTTGTTGAATTAATTAAATTTATGAATAAACTTAAAAAACTGTGAAATTGTACAAATAAGGCAGGCAAAGAGTAGTCAAAATCAAGGCAGAGGTCGGTGCAGGCGGCAGGCAGAGAGTAGTCAAAATCCAGGCAGAGGTCGGTGCTGGCGGCATGCAGAGAGTAGTCAAAATCCAGGCAGAGGTCGGTGCTGGCGGCAGGCAGAGAGTAGTGTTGGGCGAACAGTGTTCGCCACTGTTCAGGTTCTGCAGAACTTCACCCTGTTCGGGTGATGTTCGAGTTCGGCCGAACACCTGATGGTGTTCGGCCAAACTGTTCGGCCATATGGCCGAACTAAGAGCGCATGGCCGAACGTTCCCCGAACGTTCGGCTAGCGCTGTGATTGGCCAAACGGGTCACGTGGTTCGGACCCGAACGCGCTCTGATTGGCCGAACGGGTCACGTGGTTCGGGTTAATAAATACCCGATCCACGTCATTTCTCCGCCATTTGTCTGTGGGTTTAGCTTTGGGTAGGCAGGCAGGGTAGTTCTCTCTCCAGCCAGGCTAGCCAGGGTCCCCCCAGTCATTGTGTCGCTGCTGGGAACAGTAGTACACCGCTCACCCACACTATATAACATTGTGTTTACTGCCACTCTGTTTCTCTGCTGGGAACAGTAGTACACAACTCACCCTGTATAGCATTGTGCTCTGTGTCGCTGCTGGGAATAGTAGTACACCGCTCACCCACCACTGTATAGCATTGTGTTTACTGCCACTCTGTGTCTCTGCAGGGAACAGTAGTACACCACTCACCCACCACTGTATAGCATTGTGCTCTGTGTCGCTGCTGGGAATAGTAGAACACCGCTCACCCACCACTGTATAGTATTGTGCTCTGTGTCGCTGCTGGGAACAGTAGTACACCACTCACCCACCACTGTATAGCATTGTGCTCTGTGTCGCTGCTGGGAACAGTAGTACACCGCTCACCCACCACTGTATAGCATTGTGCTCTGTGTCGCTGCTGGGAACAGTAGTACACCGCTCACCCACCACTGTATAGCATTGTGCTCTGTGTCGATGCTGGGAACAGTAGTACACCGCTCACCCACCACTGTATAGCATTGTGCTCTGTGTCGCTGCTGGGAACAGTAGTACACCGCTCACCCACTCACCACTGTATAGCATTGTGCTCTGTGTCGCTGCTGGGAATAGTAGTACACCACTCACCCACCACTGTATAGCATTGTGCTCTGTGTCACTGCTGGGAACAGTAGTACACCGCTCACCCACCACTGTATAGCATTGTGCTCTGTGTCGCTGCTGGGAACAGTAGTACACCGCTCACCCACCACTGTATAGCATTGTGTTTACTGCCACTCTGTGTCTCTGCTGGGAACAGTAGTACACCGCTCACCCACCACTGTATAGCATTGTGCTCTGTGTCGCTGCTGGGAACAGTAGTACACCGCTCACCCACCCACCACTGTATAGCATTGTGCTCTGTGTCGCTGCTGGGAATAGTAGTACACCGCTCACCCACCACTGTATAGCATTGTGTTTACTGCCACTCTGTGTCTCTGCTGGGAACAGTAGTACACCGCTCACCGACCACTGTATAGCATTGTGCTCTGTGTCGCTGCTGGGAACAGTAGTACACCGCTCACCCACCCACCACTGTATAGCATTGTGCTCTGTGTCGCTGCTGGGAATAGTAGTACACTGCTCACCCACCACGGTATAGCATTGTGCTTTGTGTCGCTGCTGGGAACAGTAGTACACCGCTCACCCACCACTGTATAGAATTGTGCTCTGTGTCGCTGCTGGGAACAGTAGTACACCGCTCACCCACCACTGTATAGCATTGTGCTCTGTGTCGCTGCTGGGAACAGTAGTACACCGCTCACCCACCACTGTATAGCCTCCTTATGGCCTTCTCCTCCTGCGCCGCCCTCCTCCTGTTCCATCACGTGTGCTGCTGCTGGGTTAGCATTACCGGTCTCTTTTCCTGGAACCTCTCATCTGTATTACATTTATGACTGCATGCCGACAAAAAGCCAATTGCTATCCGCACGCTTCTTGTCCTAATGCAAGGCCTGGGTTGTTGTGTCTCAAAGCGTGGCCTTCTCCTCCTGCGCCGCCCTCCTCCTGTTCCATCACGTGTGCTGCTGCTGGGTTAGCGTTACCGGTCTCTTTTCCTGGAACCTCTCATCTGTATTACATTTATGACTGCATGCCGACAAAAAGCCAATTGCTATCCGCACGCTTCTTGTCCTCATGCAAGGCCTGTGTTGTTGTGTCTCAAAGCGTGGCCTTCTCCTCCTGCGCCGCCCTCCTCCTGTTCCATCACGTGTGCTGCTGCTGGGTTAGCGTTACCGGTCTCTTTTCCTGGAACCTCTCATCTGTATTACATTTATGACTGCATGCCGACAAAAAGCCAATTGCTATCTGCACGCTTCTTGTCCTCATGCAAGGCCTGGGTTGTTGTGTCTCAAAGCGTGGCTTTCTCCTCCTGCGCCGCCCTCCTCCTGTTCCATCACGTGTGCTGCTGCTGGGTTAGCGTTACCGGTCCCTTTTCCTGGAACCTCTCATCTGTATTACATTTATGACTGCATGCCGTCAAAAAGCATGTTGCCTGTGCAAAGAAAACAGACATTTCCCGCATTTAAAAGACAGTTTTCCCTTTTAAACTTTAAAATCGATTTTCTCAAAAACTATAAGCTCTTTTTGCTAATTTTTTTTTCCTCTTGTACCCACTCCGAAGGTGCACATACCCTGTAAATTTTAGGGTATGTAGCATGTAAGGAGGCTTTACAAAGCACGAAAGTTCGGGTCCCCATTGACTTCCATTATGTTCGGAGTTCGTCTCGAACACCCGAACATCGCGGCCATGTTCGGCCTGTTCGGCCCGAACCCGAACATCTAGATGTTCGCCCAACACTAGCAGAGAGTAGTCAAAATCCAGGCAGAGGTCGGTGCAGGCGGCTGGCAGAAAGTAGTCAAAATCCAGGCAGAGGTCGGTGCAGGAGGCAGGCAGAGAGTAATCAAAATCCAGGAAGACATTGGTGCAGGTGGCAGGCAGAGAGTAGACAAAATCCAGGCAGAGGTCGGTGCAGTTGGCAGGCAGAGAGTAGTCAAGATCCAGGCAGATGTCAGGGCAGGCGGTTGGCTGAGAGTAGTCAAAATCCGGGCAAAAATCGGTAACAGTAAGGCAGAAGCACTTAGCTCAGAAGCAGTTGGGAACCATCTGGCTATATTGTTAACATCCTGTGCTTTGAAATGAGCTTATCTGCCATCTCTGCCATGGCATGGCTATATTGTTAACATCCTGTTAACATCAAATTACAATTGTGATTAGAGACAAGTGAGGAGGTATTAGACAGGCTAAACTAACTCTCTCTCTCTCTCTCTCTCTCTCTCTCTCTCTCTCTCTCTCTCTCTCTCTCTCTCTCTCTACACATACATATATATATAACTAACTCTCTCTCTCTCTCTATACACATACATACATATATATATATATATATATATATATATATATATATATATATATATATATATATATATATATATATATATGATCCAGTGGGGTCAGCAGCTCTCACGGTCAGAACGTTCTTTGTGTGCACGCACCTGGGGTGGCCCAATTCCCACAAGAGTAGATAAGAAACAACGAGGAGTTGCATCCCACTGCTCTTTTATTTGAGCTTCACACAGGTTATACAGGCAAACAGTTTCGGCTGTCCCCAGCCTTTTTCAATGCCAAATGTAAATTGTAACTCATTGCATTTATATACCGGCCCAAACAGACAGATAGGAAATTACATCACAATGTGAACCACCCCCAATGGGATTAACCCTCACAGTCCAAGTAGTGTTATTATCACACTTATCTGGAAAAAGTCCATTAGTCCACAAATCTTTGTCTGTATATCCAATCTTCATCTGGTCATGGTGTGAACCAAACATCAGAAACAAAAAATGTACCTAGGGAGAGAGAAGTTACAGAAATAAATGCAAGTCAAAATCTTTATTAAGACCTTTAGGGAACAAAGTTCCCAATTTATCAATCCACATAACCTCACGTCTTTTTAGGAGGAGAATACGATCTCCCCCACGTCTTTGTTTAGGTATATGGTCAATGACCATGAATTTAAGGTCACTATCCCTGTGCCCCATTTGTCTCCAATGTTTGGAGACCGGTAAATCAGATGTCACTGATCTTACAGAGCTCCTATGCTGTGCTATGCGATCACAGACTTTTTGTGTGGTTTCACAACATAGGAGCTCTGGCAGGTCAGGAAGTGTCGAATACGATAATTGCCACAAAATGTGGAACCCTTAATCATGTTGATGCATTCACTGCATGTCAAACAGGGGAATGACCCCATACGCTTAGGCCCCAAGAAGGTTTCACCTCGTTTCACCACAGGAGGAAGATCAGCCCTTACAACTTTATTCCCTATAGTCTCATTCCGTCTATAGGCCGGTATAGGAGGCAAATGAAACTCCTGTATTTCAGGGTATGCACCACCCAGGATGTGCCAGTGTCGCTTGATGCATGCCAGCACCTTATTTGAAAGACCATGATACTGGCACACAAAAGGTATGCGTGGTCCCTTACTTTTGCCTGTACCTGAGTCAATTTGTTCTGGGGAGGCAATCTTTTGCAATTCCTCCTGTAGAAGATCTTGGGGGTACCCCCGCTCTGAGAGCTTATCAACCATCTGCTGTCTCCTATAATCAATTTTAGATTGATCAGAAACTATCCTATCTACCCAGAGCAATTGGCTCCTGGCAACCGAGCGGAAGACAGCAGGTGGATGAAAGCTCTCAAAGCGGAGTAACTGGTTGCGGTCAGTCGGTTTCTGATAAAAATCTGAAAGAAATGTGTCACCTGATCTTATGATTGTAGTGTCAAGGAAATTTATCTCCATTTTATCGTAAACAATCTCAAACCAAATATTCTGGTGGAAGTAGTTAAGCTCCTCATGGAATGCAAGTAGGGGTCCAATGGGGCCCCTCCACACCGCAAAAACGTCATCTATAAAATGCCACCATACCAGACAATGTCTGGCAAACAATTCACTGTGATATACATGCGACGTTTCAAACCGATGCATAAACGCACCTGCAAACGAGGGGGCCACATTGGACCCCATCGCTGTGCCGCGTTGTTGGAGATAAAAATCCTCTTTGAACAGGAAGTAATTGTTATCAAGCACAAAATGAAATAGCGTCTCAAAGAAGCTTAATTGTCGTGTACTATAACTCCCTTCACCTTTTATGAGATCCATACACGCATCAATACCCTCAGATTGTGGGATTGATGTATATAAAGATGCTACATCCCAACTGACTAACCATAATTCGTCTGCAGTGTCAATTTTCAATCTCAACAATCTCTCAAGAAAATCTGACGTGTCCCTGATTCAGGACGTTGTACCTTTAATGAGGGGGGAAAGTACCTTGTCCAATAGTGTGGCACTGGGCGAGAAAACTGACTCAATGCCAGCCACTATCAGGCGCCCTGGTGGTCTAGAGGCATGTTTATGCATCTTCGGAAGTGTATACAATACAGGCGTCATAGGCTTTTGTACAAAAAGGTAATCACTCAAATCACGTTCAATTACATGATTACGTACAGCATCATCAAGGATACTACGTAGAGCTGTTTTCAGCTGTATATATATATATATATATATATATATATATATATATATATATATATATATACAGATCTCGATCTGTGTTTTACTTCTGCCCTGTTCAAAAGTTCGGGTCCACATTCATTTATGTGCCCGCCCCCAATGATGACACGCCGCTTGGCCATCCTGAATGACCGCCGGGACCCGGATAAAGAATGAAGGTAAAGGTGATCCCGGCGGCCGGGGGGTCCAGGGCCACTCACGCGCAGGAGCCAGTAAAACAGAGAGCACAGTGGTTTGGGCTAGCCCGAGCTGCTTAGGGCTTACCGCTCTAAGTACATAGCTCAGCCCGAGCTCAGCTCAAGATTACTGTGGGGGGGGGGGGGAGTGTTAAAGAATTAACTTGCAAGACTTCATCCGCTATGAAGAGGTGGTGCATTAGCTGTTAATTTATCAGCTTCAGCAGGGGCGTTGCTAAGATCCTAAGAGATTCGGGGCACTTTTGGGCACTCCAGCCAAAAATGGGTGGGGCCATGCAATGTGGGTTTGGTCCTGGGTGGAGCCAAATTTACATGAACTTAACAGCGGTCTAAGTAGACCTGCCCAGCAAAATGTTGGATAACGTTCCCCTCTCCATTATTACAAAAGAAAAAAATGCACCATATCACATAAATAGGCAGTGTCACTTAAACATAACTAGTCAGCATTACCTGGCTTCTGTGCTGGCTGGTCTGGCTTTCTGCTGGGCAGGCTGGTCTGCTACCAGGTTCTCTGGCAGTCCCCCCCCCCCCCCCCATAGCATTCCCTGACCATCTAGTGGACTCCCCTCCCATGCTCCCATGGGCCTCCCATTAAGGCACCACAACTCCCAGCATGCCCCCATAGAAGGACCACAGCTTCCTGCATGCCCCCATAGAAGGACCACAGCTTCCTGCAAGCCCCCATAAAGGCATCACAACACCCAGTGTGGCACCACAGCACCCAGTACGACCGCATAGAGGCACCATAGCAACTAGCAATGCTATGTCGTGCCATGCTGGGTACTTTGGCGCCTCTGTGGGGCATGCTACTAGGTACTCTGTGGTGCCATGCTGGGTACTGTGGTGCCTCTATTCTGCCTGAGGGACATCCGGGGCACCCCAGAATAGATCCGGGGCATGTGCCACTGATCTTTGGGGCTAGCAACGCCCCTGAGCCTCAGCTGTAGACAAGTCCTAACAGAGCACAGAGCTACAGTCCATTGCTCTGTGCTCTGTCTGCTCTGGAGTCAATTCAAATGCATGTATACCATGTTAGAAAAGACAGACAGGGAACAGTGCTACATCTGGTGTATAAAGCTATTTGAAACAACTGTCATTAGTCTTTTCTGTTTGCTTTACGGTTTATTGCACTGGGAACATATTAGAATAGGCAGGGAGTGACACTGAACAGGCAGAAAGTGGTACAAAGTTTGTCTAATCCCTAGTACATACAACAAGATTTTTTGATCGATTTTCAATAGAAGTGAATGGAAAATTGATCGGAAATCAAATTGGACATGGTGGAAATAATCGATCTGGCAAGAAATCTGACAGAAAATCTCATTGTGTGTATTAGGCATAACACCACTAGCATTGTCATCTCTATAATAAAAAATGTACTTAAAGGGAACCTTAACTGTGAGAGATATGGATATTTCCTTTTAAACAATACCAGTTGCCTAGCATCCTGCTAATCTCTTTGACTGCAGCAGTGGCTGAATCACACACCTGAAACAAGCATACAGCTAATCCAGTCTGACTTCAGTCAGAGCACCTGATCTACATGCTTGTTGAGGGGCTGTGGCTGAAAGTATTAGAGACACAGGATCAGCAGGAGAGTCAGGCAACTGGTATTATTTTAAAAGGAAAAATGCAGATCCTTCTCAGTTTAGGTTCCCTTTAAAATGGGAGACATTATCATTTTAAAATTAACTACAGATATATACAGCCAAGATTAGTTACCCTCCAGCAATCCATTATTTGTACAGATTTAAGATTAGCAGACAGTGATCTTGGGAATTGTTGGAAAGCAGAAAAAGATGGATTTTTATCTGTTATACCCAAGGAAACTTCTCTAAATGTATATAAAAAAAAGTTAAAGGATGAACACAAATTTGATTTTAATTTTGACCAAAAAAATGTTTTTCTGAACAAGTGCATCTCCTGAAGATAGATTGCATATGGATTTATCAAAATTTGCTGGGAGATCCTGTTGCATTTGGCAGAGTTATGGAAATTGATATTTTGGGCCACAGTGATGACCGGAACAGAATAACAAAGTTGGAATGTGATTAAAAAAAAGGATAAAATAATTAATTTGTGTAAAGCAGGTTTAGGTTTTTAACCTACAACACGGGCATGTTATTTTTCATGGAGAATGGAAACTGCTAACTGGTAACAAGTAGAGATGTCGCGAACCTCCGATTTTCGGTTCGGTTCGCCGAAAAGTTCGCGAACCGCAATAGACTTCGATGGGGATGCGAACTTTGAAAAATAGAAAAAATTATGCTGGCCACAAAAGTGATGGAAAAGATGTTTCAAGGGGTCTAACACCTGGAGGGGGGCATGGCGGAGTGGGATACATGCCCAAAGTCCCGGGGAAAAATCTGGATGTGATGCAAAGCAGCGTTTTAAGGGCAGAAATGACGTTAAATGCTAAATTGCAGGCCTAAAGTGCTTAAAAACATCTTGCATGTGTATACATCAATCAGGGAGTGTAATTAGAGTTCTGCTTCACACTGACGCACCAAACTCACTGTGTAACGCACCGCAAACAGCTGTTTGCACAGTGACTGCCATGCTGGACTGGTGCGCACCATGGCGAGAGTGTAGGCCGTGGCGGTTTTGAAGCAACGACCTTATTATCTTCTTGTATGTAGGTAGGCATAGGTAGGTGTCCCAGTAGTTAGCTAGGCATAGGTAGGAGACCCAGTATAGGTAGTTAGGCATAGGTAGGTGTCCCAGTAGTTAGCTAGGCATAGGTAGGTGTCCCAGTAGTTAGCTAGACATAGGTAGGAGTCCCAGTATAGGTAGGTAGGCATAGGTAGAAGTCCCAGTATAGGTAGGTAGGCATAGGTAGGTGCCTCAGTAGTTAGCTAGACATAGGTAGGAGACCCAGTAGTTAGCTAGGCATAGGTAGGAGACCCAGTATAGGTAGGTAGGCATAGGTAGGTCCCCTAGTATAGGTAGGTAGGTAGGTGTCCCCGTATAGGTAAGTAGGTGCCCCAGTAGTTAGGTAGGCATAGATAGGTGTCCCAGTATAGATAGTTAGGAAGGGCCTGGCTGGCACAGTAATAACAATTACCAAGGTCCAGCTGCAACAGATAGGGCTGTATAATTCAGTGAGCAACACACACAAAAAAAAAAAACAGATCAGGAAAACATTAGAGCTCTCACATGAGCTGTTGAGGGGGGCTATTTTAGCAATAACAATCAGCCAGGAGCAAGCCAAGAGCCTAACTAATCTTTCTCTAGGAGAACAAGTCTGCAGAAGCTGTCCCTAGTCTGTCTCTAGCAGGCACACGAGTGGGTGTAATGGCCGGCAAACCTGCCTTATATAAGGGGGGGGGGGGGCTCCAGGGCTTAGTGTAGCCTGAATGGCTACAAAGTGCCTGCTGACTGTGATGCAGAGGGTCAAAGTTGACCCTCATAGTGCATTATGGGGCGAATCGAACTTCCGCAAAACTTCGCGAACCCCCAAAGTGCACCTGGAACCGTTCGCCGGCGAACCGTTCGCTACATCTCTAGTAACAAGCTCGTTACTGTACACTTTATTATAAACACATTGTAGAAAGTAAGTTTGGATAACGTGATGAGATGTGAACATGCCCCCACACAATTGTATAGTATGTGCATTCACATGCAGCAATAGACTGCGCACTAACGTGGATAGAATGAACGCACTCTTAAGATAATTTGAAATTATTTTTCCCTGATAGAGAGATTTTTCTATCTGTTGGAAAATTAAATAAGTACTAGTTTCCTTTCACAGATATATTCAGAAAAAAACATTTGCAAACAATGGAAAAGTGTGCATTTTTTTAAGTGTGAGAATTGATTCACCCGACGTATCTCACAACCTATCTCACCTTACTTATTTTTACCCTTAAAGTGGATCTGAGATAAACTTTTACTCATTGCATAATTGTCTTCCTTTCATATAGTTTATAGGGCATTCCTCAAGCCAAATACTTTTTTGTTTTAAAACTCTAATTCACTATAAACTTAACAAGCTTCACCCACAGCTTTTCAGAGTGCCTTGGCATTTCCAAACAGTAGCAAGGGCTTATGGGAGCTCAGTTTGGACAGGAGGAGGGGGAGGTGTTACTAGCTAGAGATTTCAGAGGCAGAGGGGAGGAGGGGGAATTAGGTTTTTACAGGCTGAGGGCTGGAGATGCAGATCAGCTTGCTTGTGTGTAATGTTTACAAACACAACATGGCCGCTGTCATTGTATCACAGGGAAAAATAATCATATTCTGTTGAAGCTGTTTGCAGCTAGATTTGCTGTGTAAACTATCTAAACTTTAGATAAGATATATAGACAAGTTACTTGTTATAGTTGGTTTTTCATCTCGGATCCACTTTAAAGAACAACTATCAAATAAACTGTTTATCTGTAAACCCTACATACCTATAGAGCTTTAAGCCAGCAACACTAAAATGCTTTTCAGAGAAGTCTCAACACAGCTTGTGTTTACCAGATGTTTTGTAACAATTTTGTGCCAGCATCGAGGGGAGGGAAGACAGAGCTGAACTGTAACGTGGCTGTAAACTGTTGACACTGTGTGGCAGAGAGAGAGAGACATACAGTAGACAGGAACACAGAGCTTCAGCTGATGATTATTTACACACATTTGAATCTATATTTCTGCTTTCTATCATTCTGAACAGTTTCCAGTCACAGTATTAGAGCCAGTGAAGATTGTTTCTGTATGCTGGATGTGCTTGGCACAGTCCTCCATAGTAATACCCACAGTAAGAACTGTTCTCTGTAAATGTCATTTTATTAATATAAAACATGAAACGATGAAAAAAAAAGCCTTTTTATTGCTATTTGCTAGTAATTACTGGAAATATATGGGGCATTTTGAGTTTTAGTTAACTTTGGTTATTGAAAAACTGTCACTCATTCTTAGTACAAATGCTTGTTTTGCATGACTGCTTAAAGCAAACCTGAACTCAGAACTTCCTCTCTGCTCTAAAAGATAAGCAACAGCATAATAACCTTTAAAGTAAAACATTTATATGTTACAGTTGATACAAATCCTGCAATCAATCTGCAGTGTGTCTACTTTATGCTTTCATTGAAGCAGACATAGGGTTAACACCCTGTGTTTACGAATTATCTGTTTTACTGAGGCAACCAGCCGACAGTACCCAGCCACAGTCAGATGAGGGGGAATTAAACTCTCTAAATACATTTCTCTGTTTCCTTCTGTCCTGTGCAAGAGTGCAGGTCCACTTTAACTCTAGCAAGAGCTAAGACTGGCTTAAAGCAGACCCAAACCAAACATTATTTTAATTAAAAATATTTAGTTGCACCACTCTGACACATACAAAGATAAATAAACACTCCTTCAAACCTATGATCATTTCAGTGCAAGCTTTTCACCCTTCTCTTTTCATAACTAAGGTTATACTGGGGGCAGCCATTAGCAATTTCTCCATTGCCGGACACCATCTACTCCACCAGTTTACCGGAAACATCCCGGCAATTTGAAAGGAAGGGAGGGGTTCCTCCAATACATGTAAAATATTTTAATTTGGGTCCACTTTAACTTGATATCTCCAGGATATGCTTTCGCTGCAAAATATGAAACTCAAAAAAGCCAATTCTAATAAAAAAAAATTGATATTGTATTAAAACAATATTTTTTCTGGGACCTGTGCTTACCTAGGTACATCACAGTTACTAAAGCATCTTGTACAACTATCAGATGACGGGTGCACTGTGTCCACGTGCTTCACAATATATGGGGTAGAGTTAAAGAGACACTGAAGCGAAAAAATATATATGATATAATGAATTGGTTGTGTACCTTGAATAATTACTAGAAGATTAGCAGCAAAGAAAATATTCTCATATTTTTATTTTCAGGTATATAGTGTGTTTTCTAACATTGCATCATTCTCTAATATGTGCAGATGACACAACACTCTGCATTCAAAATGATTCTTTCAGAGCAGTCTGTGAGCCAATGACCTCTCCTCTGGCAGATAAAAAGAAAACTGTTTACTTACAGTTGAGATAATAAAAGTCAGAAGACAGCCCTCTCCACTACTTTGAAAGTCGTAGAGATTAATGGCTTCTTTGCATAGAGATAACAACTGGAGTTTCTTAACTCTTCTTGTACTGGAAACAATTACACTGATGTATCTGATCTTAATGTTTTATTTCTTAGCTGTGCTACACATACAAATCATAATATCATATTGTTTTTTTTTTCGCTTCAGTGTCTCTTTAAGACCTTGTTACATAGAATGCATTGTTTTAAAATAATTGCTGTTTATTTCTTTGAAAGGGCATCAAAGGAAACTATTGCTGTATGGTGAGCATCATGTTCCTGTGAATGGTGCTTGACAACTATATGTAATATTACCACTCACTTAACATTTGGTTGCAATATTTCACTTCCTTCTTCTCTGTTGTGCAGTTCTCATAGATGTCCCACGTTAAGTCACACAATTAGAGGTGCAATTTAAATGATAAAAATCAGACTAGTAGTAGTGCTCGGGGGATGAATGGAAGGTCAGCCTAACAGAACTTCTCTGACCTTTTCTCATAAGAACACTAATCATTCCTTTTCTATTAGTGAACGCTAAACTTTTGCAGTCATGCCATAGTCCTCCTCTGACATCTATACATAAATAATCACTGTATACCTTCAACAACTGTCAGTCCGCATAGGATGAAGAAAGTCAAGCAGTAGGACGGGCCACGCAAGATCTCATCAGCTGTTTATGAGTCTTGAGTTATGTGATTAGTTCAAAACATGTAATTGAGTCATACTTCAATATTCAATAAATGAATTGTACTTTTCTCTGCATGTATTAATATCTACATTGTGATGATCAGCCTTATACTGACATTCCACTTTTTCATAATTCAAATCACGATTTGCAGTATTAAAGGGCATCTGAAGTAAATATAATCTTATAAGATAATCAATTGTATGTGTAGTACAGCTAAGAAATTGAAGATTATTAGCACAGATATGAATATCATATTGCTTCCAATACAGGAGGAGTTAAGAAACGTCAGTTGTTATCGATGCAAAAGAGCGTCTCTGAGCTCTCTGACCCAACTTGGGTCACTGTTTTATGGAGCACTTACAGTATATATCAAAGAAACAGAGAGAGATTTAGATAAGATTTTTACTCAGGGAAGTTGAAAGGGTCATTAGCACTGCTTGTTTTATAGTTTAAAATACAGAGTGTGGCTTGTAATTTCAAATATGAATTATTATGCAATGTTATAAAAAAAAGCTATAAGTCTAAAAATTTAAATATGAGACTATTTTCTTTGCTACTAATGCTCTATTAATTATCAGTACTACCCATACAAATCATTACATCATTAGTTTTTCTTTCACTTCAGTGTCACTTTAAGCCTGGTACACACATTTGGGATTTTTGACCTAGGTGGCCAGTCAGGCCTCAGAAACAAGTATGTGCGTAGCCTCCCTAACGTGTTCCCAAGAGATTGGACTTGCTAGATCATCCTGGCTGAGGAGACAAGGAGCCTCCTCCCCCTTCTTACGCCTCCCACTGCAAGCTCCTGCATCCTGTGCAGCACTGTCACCCCTCCTACCCCCTCTATGGCAAACAGAACAAGTCTCAATCCCTGCATTTGGCTTTCTCTGTATATTTGTTCACCATTCGATTCAGCAGCAGTAGCAAACTTTAGAGAGGTAGTGTTCAATGTGCAACTCTAGGCACAAATCAATGTAAATCATCTGATTAGTAACTAGAGTGCACAACAGGATAGAAAGGCGCCCAGAGGGGGGGCGTGGCCTAGTGCTGGAGGAAGATGGATGCACAGAGCTAGAGCTCTGCTCTGAGTCTCCCCTTCTGACCACCTTTTCCACTTCTATGGACCCTGCTAACTAAGAACTTCCTATCCTACCTACTTCTGGCTGCTCCAGGCGAAGTTCCAGCCCTCACCGAGTGAAGATCGGTGCTACTTGGACTCCCTGTCTCACACCGAGGCCTGGGCCCAAGATGGCGCCCACTGCAACTACACCTCCTGCTCTGAACACTGAGCCGTCGGGATCAAGCCACACAGAGGCCTCTGAAGACCATCTCAATCGCTCCCCCACGGTAAGAGACATGAGAGACTTGGCAGCTGACATTAAATCTGTGTTGGCAGCTGCTACTGCAGAAATAAGGGTGGAGATGGCGGCCATTGCAGGGCGGGTAGATGTCTTTGAACGTGAGAGTGAGCGGAGATCCCTAACAATGAACGCAGCTGCTAGATCTATTTGTCTGCATAATGCTAAACTCAAAGAAGCTAACCGTCAAATAGAGGACCTGGACAATAGGGGACGGAGGTGCAACTTAAGGGTAAAAGGACTGCCTGAATCAGTAGAAAGGCGCCCAGAGAATGATAAAATGAATTAAAAACAATAAAATTATTAAAGTTTGAGGTGGCTTACTTCAATGGAGACAAATTCATATAAAATGAACTTTAATATCACTGGCGTCAAATAAAGTGCCTCACTGTATTAAGAGCTAAAGTTTTGAGTTCCAGGCACTCAAAACGTTGGCTCTTAACACAGTGAGGCACTTTATTTGGCCTGAGGAAGTGGGAAGGTACCCACGAAACACGTTGCCAGTGCTATTAAAGTTCATTTTATATGAATTTGACTCCATTGAGGTAAGCCACCTTAAACTTTATTTATTTTATTGTTTTTAATTCATTTTATCATTTTCTGGGTGCCTTTTTATCCTGTTGTGCATTGTATACCCCGCCCCGGCTCAGGGAAGGGATACCCTTGGATTCCCTTTACGGGCCCGTAGGGTTTTTTTCTCAAAAAGTGCGACCATGCCCGGCTAGCCTGGACCCCCGAGTGGAATCGGGTTTGTTGATCTCCACCTGCCTGAAGTGGTTGGTTGCCCCGTTGCAACCTCCCTTTGTGAGTACCCTGTTCATATTTTTTTGTTTCTTCTATCATTTGTGATGTACTGCACCATTTGGGCTCCCACCATCTTTGTGTTTTTTCGTTCCAGGGTGACTGTTCACCCTCTACTTTGTCTAGTAACTAGAGTGCCCATATGTTACCTCTTGGATCCAAGGATGATTCTGCCTCCAATGATTCTGCTTTATAAATTGGATCACATGATCCAAACCAGCACTAAGCCAGAGGCAAATGGGTTAACAAAAGTGCTTGTTAGTGGTGTCTAATATTGACTCAGCATGACTGTGCTGAGACTACATTAGGGGTGGGGCAGACCTCTTTTAGAAGATTGGATTTCAAAGCTGTGGACTGTGGTATGTGAATGCATTACATGTATCCATGCAGTGTAGGAAGTGACAAATACCAGTTCTGACACTAGGACCCATACGCAATTAACTTTTTCTCCTGAGATTTCTCCTAAGTGATATTTTAAAACTTGTCAATAAAATGCCTTTTAAATCAATAGCAAGCAAGAAAATTCTTTAAATAGTTTTGATTTTACAGCGGTGGGCCAAAATTTCAAAATTACGCATCGTAAGCGTAATGCAAAATTTCTGAGAAAGTCTTAATTCATTTCGTATGTAATAGTAATATTTAATAATTTCATGTACATTGTCTCATAATTTTTGCGAAATTTTGCATAATTTAATGCCAACTTTAGCAGTTAATAGCAAAACCCCCTTACATGCTATTGCTACCAAAATTGCTACATATGTTAAGCAGAATAGAGGGTACAAGTAAAAAAAAGATTTTGTAGTTTTTGAGAAAATTTACTTTAAAAATGCAAAGAAAAAATGAAAGTTTAAAAACCATTTTTCTTCGCATTTTTAAAATCGATTTTCTCAAAAACTACAAAGTCTTTCTGGAAAATTATTTTTCTGACTTAACGTCTCTAGCAATATTGGTGTAAATAGCATGTATGGCGGCTTTGCTATTCACTGCCAAAGTCGGCACAAAATTAAGAGAAAATTAGGTGAAATTGTAGGTGAAATTACGAAAGACTAAACCAAATCAATTGAATTTACTAATCGTAATTACATATTGGCGTAATTGCGAAAATGTACGCGAAATTTAGCATAATCGTAATTAGCTGACTATGATCATTGCTGGATAGTATTTTTCCACCTGCATTTTGGTACTTCCTCAGTTACAAAATGCTGAAAAGGTATTCTACATTGAAGATGAAAAATTATCTCCTAGGAGAAAACTAAGATGAAAATATTAATTGTATGTGGGCCTAGATGTCCATATAGAGAGCTAGGGAAATATTTGAGCCCCCAAAGCTGTGCTTAAAAACTGATTGCCAGGAATGTTTCTAGTATCACACTCCCCAAAAGTAACACACACACAAACACGCACACACTACTCCCCTTTATCCTCTGCAAATGTTGATGATGTCATCAAGCATTTCTGACCAGAATTCCAAAGCCTACGAGGCACGGGCTACCACATCATTTCCACAGCTCGGACATCCTACAGTGCCTTCTACAGGGAATACATGGCAGATGTGTCACTCTTCATCTGTCCCTTGCTCTCCAGGGGAAGACCTAGCTACTAATCCTTCACGTATTGTTTGCTATATGTGTAGCTATAGCATGAAGAACAGGAGAATGCAGCAAAACATTGTGGAATAAGGTGTGGAATGTTTTAAGAGGGGGTTGCTTCTGGGCTGCCACTCAGTCTGTCTCCAGTGGGAAGCTGGGCGCACATGAATGAGTCACTCAGTAGGGATCGGGACTCAACCACTATGGCGACAGTGCGGGGCTGAACCTATACAGACACCAATGGCTAGCAGGCTAGCGACACATTTTGTTGCTATGGAAGAGGGAGGAGGGCTGATGGCACAGCGCACAATAGAGCAACACTAGAGAGAGAGGGAGGAGGAGAAAAGAGGACAATTCCCTCAGTCAGTGCTCATCCAAGAACATCCAACAAGTTGACCAATGGCTGTGGCACCGAAGGAGGTCGGGGGCTGATGATGTATACCAGTGATGGCTAACCTTGGCACTCCAGCTGTGGTGGAACTACAAGTCCCATGAGGCATTGCAATACTCTGACAGCTCTAAGCATAACTCGGGGAGGCAGAGGCATGTTGGGATTTTTAGTTTTGTCACAGCTGGAATGCCAAGGTTAGCCATCACTGATGTATACATATTTGATCTTACTAGTGTGTGTACAAGGCTTTAGGGAGGTGTGACCAAAGGATAAGAACAAGTCCACAGGCTGGTGAAGGAGAAAAAAATGGAGGGTTGCGTAGCTTCCAGAGTTGAGGGCCTCATAGAGAGGCATCTTTCTGTTGAGATAAACATCAAACACAGATTTCGGTAAATTAAAATCTCTCTCTGCTTTTACCATGAAAAATGCCAGCACATCATAAATGTTGCTGCTTTGTAGAAGGAGATCAAGCTCCCAGGCTGTATTAAATGATGTCATGTGACATCATAAGTTACATTTTTTTAGATGACTTGAATCTGCCAATGTCAGTCAGTTTACAGATTCATTTCTTCTATTACTAGGCCTGTATTTTACTCTGACAGATTTTGCAGTACATTACAGCTTTAATCATTTTTGGCTGAGTAAAACGAGTGAGTGTGAAAGTTTAAGTGCGGGCCTAAATGAAACCGTGCAATGTATTCCACAAGTTATGTAAAATATGACTTATCTGAGTTTGAGCTATCTCATAGCAGCCAGTTAGATTATTTTTTTGTACAACTATAGGAAAAATGCGCACATTTGTCCCAAGGGCATAAAAAGATCAAAAACCGAGTACTGTTATAACAGCCCCTGATGAGTCAAAGGCTTGACGAAATGCATAGGGCGGAGCTTTAGCACACGTGACTGGACGAGGAAGTAGTGCCGGCGGCGGGGAGAAGGGAGCGAGCCTGGATCTTACGCTACAGCAGCCTAGCGGTTCCCGGGACCCCGACTGTACTCTTATGCGCTTTTGACCCTATGAGGCTTTTGCAGCTTGATACGGATGAATTTGTTTAACAAGTAGTGAAATGATTTCTACCCCCTCAAACTGTCAATCCCACCTCCGGAGAGTTAGGAGGCCAGCACGGTGAGTGCGGGCACATAGGGGGGGGGGTGCGGGCACATAGGGGGTGTCCAGGCACTGGTGCTGACTCAAGGTGGTCCCTTAGTGTTTATACACTTTTCCTAGTTTGGTGATGGTTTCCCTTTTGAGGACTGTACTTTAGTCACAGTATTACACTATATCTGGTTTTCTTTTTTGGCACGTGACCATGATTGTCTGGGGACAAAGATCAAGAGGACAGCATACTGCACCCACGGTTGGACCCTGTGGGAGCTTTGCACCTTGCTTGAACTGTGAGACTATTTGATCTTTTTTTTTATCTTTTTATGCCCTTGGGACAAATGTGCGCGTTTTTCCTATAGTTGTTCATTTATATGTCTGCACATTGACATTTGTTGACGCGAACCACGGAGTGCCTTCCTATCCTAAAGCGCATAATTGTCTTTTAGATTATTTTTTGTAGCAAAGACGTAATGGGGAAATCTGATTGGTTGGAGTAAAGTTTAAATTTGCAACGAGGTAGACATATTCCCGAGTGTTTGTATAGCTGCACCGCCACATGAATTGGGTGGCGGGAGGTTAGATTGTTTTACTATAAACGTATCCAGCCCACATTTCTACTTGAACCCTCTCCTCCTAGTGCCTACACCTACCCCCTGCCCCCCACCTAATGCCTACCACTAACCCCTCCTCCTAGGGCCTAACACTAAGGTCTCCATCTGCCACCCTAGTAACGACAAGAGATGTGGTGAACTGTTCGCCCGGCGAACATTTCTGGGGCTTTTTTTAGAGAGTGCCCAGCAACAGAAGCATGATCTAGGACGCGCTCCGCCGGGCAATGCAGGCGTACTACTCCGGGTCAGTGCAACCCGGAAGTAGTAAAAGCCCCAGGGATTTGGAGATGTTCGCCGGCGAACGGTTCGGACACCATTTGCCACATCTCTAGTAACGACCGATATTTCTAGCCAATCATCTACAAAATATTTGCTCCTCTTATACTAAATTATGTAGTATCCAATCAGTTACTCATGTAGCCTAAAAAGGAACTTTAGAAAAAAGGGAAAAAAAATAAATCAATTCATTGCAAAGTGTGAAGTTAAAAAAATAGACATCCAAGATATTGATATTTGCCATGTCATTTGTTCATGTTGTTTGATCCACGATCAGCCTGCACATAATCATCTTTACAACTGGCAGACAGGAAAAAAACTAGATAGCAGCACCAACTGCCATTATTTGTAACCACACCCACTAACATTCTGTTAGGCTAAAAGGTTGTTTTTTATAGATATACATATGCGCAGAGGGAGATACTGGTTGCTTGGAAGTTGGAAACAGCTGTTATTTCCCATAAGGCAACAAAGTTCACAGACAGGAAACTGTCAGGACCTAGGTCCTGACATCACATTGTGGGAGGGGTATCACCACAATATCAGCCATACAGACCTCCCGATGATCTATTTGAGGAAAGGTAGAGATTTCTCAGGGAAAAGACGGTATCAGCTACTGATTGGGATGAATTTCAATCCTTGGTTACAGCTCCTCTTGATAGTTACTTGTCCTGCATCGGGTGCCCAACTGTGTGCCTGGGCACACAATTACTGATGCTTGGCATTGGTGTCTTTTAGATGTCTGTCGATTCATGCATCCAAATCACTTAATCCATATTCAAGAGGGGTACTTGGGCTTGGGCTCATGGGGTACTTGGACTTGTTGCAGTCAATTCAATATGAAAAGTAATGAGTTTAAAAAAAACATAAATCATACATAAATTTACCAAAATACTCATTTTTTCGTTAATTAAAAGCATACAGGAATAACCAGTGTTCCTGCTGGCCCTTTACATTCCCCCTTAGTGTAGCTCTTTTGCTATCAAAGAGGGTCTACAGTTCATGCTTAAGGCCTCTTTCACACCAAGACGTTGCGTTTTAGGGGACGTTAAGGTCGCATAACGTGCCCCTAACGCAGCATATGGTGGTGTTGAAGTTGGACGTCAGATTGAGCCGCGTTATGCGGCTCTTGGTGCGCCGTTTACGTTCTATCCTGGGAAGTCCGGATCTTTTCAATGATTCGAATGATTCGAATCGGATCTTTGAAAAGATCCGGATCTTTGAACCGAATCTTTGAATCATTTTACTAGGGAAGCAGGAAGCAGGGGTGTACCAGAGTGAGAGGTGCAGGAGAATGGAGGCACATTGAGGGTGCTAATGGGGAAGGGAGAGATGCAGCAGGAAGATTGTGCTTGTGCACAGAAGCTGCAGTTCCTGTTTCTTCCAGACATCCACTGTGAACTGAATTGTTCATTGTGATGATCCGGATGATTCAACTCACAAAAAAGATCCACTACAGTGCAGTGAATATTAATTAGCCATGTGGCTAGGAACAATAGCGGACTCTCCCCTTACTGAGCATGTGCAAACAGTCTAACGCGGCTAAAACCACGTATAACGCACAGCATGCTGCACTTTCATTGAATGTGCAGTGTTACACTGTAACGCAACGTGGGCACTGTGAACAGCCCATTGATTTTTCATTACTGTGAGTTGGGCTATGTTACAGGCTGCTCTAACGTGCGCCTGTAACGTCCCACTGTGAAAGCAGCCTTAAGGGAACCGGAAGTGAGTAAAATTATTTAAAATAAACACATGACATAGCTGCAAATGAATATTACATACTAGCCACACCATCAGTTCCTCTCAGAAGCTCACCATTTTCTTCTTACAGTGATCCCTTTCAGTTCTGACATATACCTGAACTGAAATCTACCAGTTGCGGTCAGTTATATATCATCAGCTGTTACAAATGAATGTGCAAGGTAATGTCTATGTTTCCTTATGGCTCAAATGGGTGATATTACAGTTTAACAGTGTGCTGACCAGGAAGCTGTTATAGGGTTATGGCCATTTTCAAATGGAGAACAGAGATTTCCACTGATCACAGTGGACAAATGGGACGCAGGAGAGGAGAAAAAGTTTGAGGAGTAAACTACACAGGAGGTAAGTATGACCTGTGTATGGTTCTCTAGACTTTTTATTTTCAGTTCAGGTTCTCTTTAAGGACCCTGGAGTCTCGGCAATATGGATGGATGTTTTAAACAGTGTTTGCAATCCCGCTCGATATAGATTCCATCCTCAACTGAATAAAAAGACTCCGTTTTCCCAACTTCTATCAGATCTTGATTTAGCGGATATCTGGCGCACCCGCTACCCGGATATACATGCGAATCGAGTACGTATAATACCTTCTCACGCTTGCATATGTTTTTCCTTACCAGGTACCTCCTTCCCTTTGTGTCAGAAATCTCTATCCTTCCTCGCCCGATATCAGATCACCCCCCTCTTTGTCTAAATTTGCAATGCGGCAGCAAACCCCCATTAAAATTCTGGAAATGCAATCCTTTCTGGCCTGATTTGCTAGTACCAAGTGATGATCAGCTTACTAAACAGACCACTGAATATTTCTTTATTCATAGGGATGGAGAAAATAGAGCATTAGTATGGAACTCCTTTAAGGCCTTTCTGAGAGGTGCACTGATACAGGCGGTGGCCAGATGTGACACAAGAGAACGTGTTAGAACCTTATCAGCATAAGTGACACAGGCAGAAGCCCGATATCTCCAGGAACAAACTGACTCTGCCAAAACAAACTTGGAAGCTGGCTCAAAACGCACATAAAGATTTGATTATGGAATAAACTCTTAGCAAGATTTTTTTTTTAACAAACAAACGGTATATGAACAAGGTGTGAAGGCAGGTACCATACTAGCTAATTTAGCTAAAACCCACTCCTCCATCCTGGTCATATCTCAAATTACCTCACTACAGGGCACAGTTGTCATTACTCCACAAGAGATTAACTCCACATTTGCGGAATACTATAAGCTTCTCTATACTAGTTAAACTGAAGCAACTCAAATATACCTATCCGAAATATACCTATCCGAGATTACTTTGCCCAGGTTAACAGACGCCCAATGTACACAACTGGACTCACCCATTACAATAGATGAAATAGAAATGGCAATTGCTAGTTTCCCCAATAAAAAGGCCCCTGGATTAGATGGTGTTCCGTTAGATTTGTATAAAAAATATTCTGACCTGCTAGCTCAGCCCCTTCTGGAGGTTTTTCTTGAAGCCTTTGAACAGCAATGCCTTTCTTCATCTATGACCGAAGCCTTAGTAGTAGTGTTACCCAAACCTGGCAAGGACCATAAATTCTGCAATTCATTCAAGCCAATATCACTCCTGCCTACTGATGTTAAAATCTTAGCTAAAGTTCTAGCCATGCGACTTAAAGTTATCTTAACTCTGGTCCATGAGGATCAGACGGGATTTATGCATGGGAAAAATACAGTGATAAATATCCGTCACCTATTTTCAAACATCCAATCCAAACACCTACCAACACCTTGAACTCCGGTTCAAGAATTACTGTATAGCTTCCCTAGACATGGCAAAAGCATTCGACATTGTTGAATGGCCATTTCTCTCCACAGTCCATGCCAGGTTTGCTTTAGTTGCAGAACCTCTGGCATGCCGTATCCAGGCCTCACCTGAGGTTACTGTATTTAAAACTTTGTCTGCTGAAGACAAATAAGCATGTAAGCTGACGACAGTGTCCTGTGTCTAGTGGATGGGTGTAACTCCTTGTCACGAGCCCTGAAAATAATAGATGAATCTGGTTATTACTCAGGACTACGAGTTAACCGGTCCAAGTTCGTTCTACTCCCACGCGATCCATTACCTAATCCCCCACCCCCTAAAACTGTACCCAACTTTAAATACCTTGGAGTTCAAATTCACACTGACCTTGCTCACTACTTAAAACAGGAAGTTTACAGTTTACTCCCTCTAGTCCATTCTCGCTGTAATGCATGGGCGAAGCTACCTTTAGGTGTTATAGGCAGAAATAGCCTAATTAAAATGATTCTATTACCCAAAATCCTATACATAATCCACCACTCTCCTATATATATCCTAGCCTCCTTCTTCAAGAAACTTAGATCTACACTTTTAAGCTTCTTATGGGGAAAGGGAAGAGCCAAGCTACAATGTGCTCTACCACAGAATCCAACTAATATGGGAGGTATTGCATTTCCAGTATTCCATAAATATTACCTAGCGGCACAACTCCAACATATATCGGCTTGGTTCACTATTCCCTCTTCCACTAATGTTGAGACTCTTGGGTACCTGCAAAACCCTGCACTGGAGAGCCCTGCTCTATATACTCTGCACTGTTTTATCCTGGAAGGTAAGAGGCACAATACGATACTGGTTCAGGCTGCTTGGGTATGGAAATGTATCACACAAATGTATAGGAATAATAAGGGTTTTGAAAGGCACTCCCCTCTCTGGAATAATCCCAACTTTATTGAATTCCGAACGATCCCTGATCCCTCCTTCTGAATCTCAAGGAGTGTGGTCTTCCTCTGACATATTGTGACAAACGGCTACATCTCATCGTTCTCCACACTTGCAAACACCTACCATATTCACCCTAACCAAGAATTTCACTACTGGCAGCTAAGGCATGCCTTTCATAAACAGTTCCCTAACTTGTCCACTCAACTGTACAGCTCCCCGATCATTGCAATGATTCGTGAGGGTCCCACTAGACATATGATTGGTGAGCTGTACAAGACTCTATTTGACTATGGGGTGGAGGAGCACACTACCCCCTCCCGTACTAAATGGAAAGCCTGTGGCCTATATATATCTTATGAAGACTGGGATGATGCCCTTTTGCCCGTAAAACAGTCTCCCCTTGCATAAATGATCAGGTTACCCAATTATATATATTACATCAAGTCTACCTAACTCCTAATCGAGTTTCTAAATATAACTCACAGACTACGGACACCTGCCTTAAGTGGCAAAATACCTTGTCTTCTTTTTTCCACCTTATATGGGATTGCCCACGTATATCAGCCTTTTGGGCCCAAGTTACGAAGTTCCTACATGACAAGATGGGCTGCCCAGTGACCTCAGACCCCATTCTGTGTCTCTTTGGAATTATACAAGATGAAGCTTTAAACAACGCGCTTAAAACTTTTCTGGCTGAAGTGCTAGAGGCATTTATGGGAAGACAAGAGGTGGCGTGCAGATGGCTAGCGCCCACGCCACCCAAAAAACAGTATATGCACATAGAGGAGCTCAGAAAAAGTTTCAATTAATTTAGGACAGATGGAAAAATCATTGATCAAAAATCCTATTTCCTCACACTATCCCTCATCCCAAACAGGCACTAGCTGAGTCCACTTCACTATCTTTGGACCTAAACCCTTAGCATGGTTCCAAACATTAAACTACTCACTCTCTAAACTACATTCTCTTTTGATTTGCCAACTATTTTACTACTGTTATTATTTCCCTTGTAAAATGCTGTGATTTGTCTCTCGTTGTAATACTCGCATACTGCTGAACCCTGTATTGCCTTGTATCTTTTAATACTTAACCACTTAAGGACCGCCCCCAGCCGATGGGCGGCAGCAAAGACCGGGCCCAAACGACCGCAATACGCCCATCGGCGGGGGCGGGGGCGGCTGCGGGCGTGGTTATGCGGCGATCGCGTCATTCGTGACGCGATCAGCCGCCGGCGACTGGCTCCGCCCCCCTCGCGCTGTAACCCGCCGGCCGTTCGGAAGCGCCGGCGGGTTACTAGCACCCGGATCGCCGCATGTACATTGTATAATAAGCTTTGTAATGTATACAAAGCCTATTATACAGGCTGCCTCCTGCCCTGGTGATCCCAGTGTCCGAAGGACCACCAGGGCAGGCTGCAGCCACCCTAGTCTGCACCCAAGCACACTGATCTCCCCCCCTGCCCCCTGACCGCCCACAGCACCACTCAGACCCCCCCCCCCCTGCCCACCCCCCAGACCACTGTTTGCACCCAGTCACCCCCCTAATCACCCATCAATCACTCCCTGTCACTATCTGTCAACGCTATTTTTTTTTTAACCCTAAACTGCCCCCTGCTCCCTTCTGATCACCCCCCACCCCTCAGATTCTCCCCAGCCCCCCCCCCCTGTGTACTGTACGCCTATCCCCCCTGTAATAACCCACTGATCACCTGTCAATCACCTGTCAATCACCCATCAATCACCCCCTGTCACTGCCACCCATCAATCAGCCCCTAACCTGCCCCTTGCGGGCAATCTGATCACCCACCCACACCAATAGATCACCCGCAGATCCGACATCAGATCACCTCCCAAGTGCAGTGTTTACATCTGTTCTCTACCCTAAACACCCACTAATCACCCATCAATCACCCCCTATCACCACCTGTCACTGTTAACCATCAGATTAGACCCTAATCTGCCCCTTGTGGGCTCCCAATCACCCACCCACACGCTCAGATTGCCCTCAGACCCCCCCCCCCACTTATCAATTCACCAGTGCATTATTTACATCTGTTACTCCCTGTAATAACCCACTGATCACCTGTCAATCACCTGTCAATCACCTATCAATCACCCATCAATCACCCCCTGTCACTGCCACCCATCAATCAGCCCCTGTCACTGCCACCCATCAATCAGCCCCTAACCTGCCCCTTGCGGGCAATCTGATCACCCACCCACACCAATAGATCGCCCGCAGATCCGATGTCAGATCACCTCCCAAGTGCAGTGTTTACATCTGTTCTCTACCCTCAACACCCACTAATTACCCATCAATCACCCATCAATCACCCCCTATCACCACCTGTCACTGTTACCTATCAGATTAGACCCTAATCTGCCCCTAGGGCACCCAATCACCCGCCCACACCCTCAGACCCCAGCCCTGATCACCTCGCCAGTGCATTGCTTGCATCTATTTCCCCCTCTAATCACACCTTGAGACACCCATCAATCACCTCCTGTCACCACCTGTCACCCCCTAGCACACCTACCCATCAGATCAGGCCCTAATTTGCCCCGTGTGGGCTCCTGATCACTCGGCCAAACCCTCAGATCCCCCTCAAACCCCCTTCCGATCACCTCCCCAGTGCATTGATTGCATCTATTTTCCCCTCTAACCACCCCCTGAGACACCCATCAATCACCTCCTGTCACCCCCCTAGCACTCCTATCCATCAGATCAGGCCCAATACAACCTGTCATCTAAGAGGCCACCCTGCTTATGACCGGTTCCACAAAATTTGCCCCCTCATAGACCACCTGTCATCAAAATTTGCAGATGCTTATACCCCTGAACAGTCATTTTGAGAAATTTGGTTTCCAGACTACTCACGGTTTTGGGCCCGTAAAATGCCAGGGCAGTATAGGAACCCCACAAGTGACCCCATTTTAGAAAGAAGACACCCCAAGGTATTCTTTTAGGTGGGCCCGTAAAATGCCAGGGCAGTATAGGAACCCCACAAGTGACCCCATTTTAGAAAGAAGACACCCCAAGGTATTCTGTTAGGTGTATGATGAGTTCATAGAAGATTTTATTTTCTGTCACAAGTTAGCAGAAATTGATTTGTATTATTTTTTTTTTCACAAAGTGTCATTTTCCGCTAACTTGTGACAAGTTCATAGAAGATTTTATTTTTTGTCACAAGTTAGCGGAAAATGACACTTTGTGAAAAAAAAAACAATTAAAATCAATTTCCGCTAACTTGTGACAAGACAATAAAATCTTCTATGAACTCACCATACTCCTAACGGAATACCTTGGGGTGACTTCTTTCTAAAATGGGGTCATTTGTGGGGTTCCTATACTGCCCTGGCATTTTAGGGGCCCTAAACCGTGAGGAGTAGTCTTGAAACCAAATGTCGCAAAATGACCTGTGAAATCTCATTGGACTTTGGGCCCCTTAGCGCAGTTAGGGTGCAAAAAAGTGTCACACGTGTGGTATCGCCGTACTCAGAGAAGTAGTATAATGTGTTTTGGGGTGTATTTTTACACATACCCATGCTGAGTGGGAGAAATATCTCTGTAAATAGACAATTGTGTGTAAAAAAAAAATCAAAAAATTGTCATTTACGGAGATATTTCTCCCACTCAGCATGGGTATGTGTAAAAATACACCCCAAAACACATTATGCTACTTCTCCTGAGTACGGCAATACCACATGTGTGGCGCTTTTTTGCAGCCTAACTGCGCTAAGGGGCCCAAAGTCCATTGAGCATCTTTAGGCTTTACAGGGGTGCTTACAATTAGGCACCCCCCAAAATGCCAGGACAGTGAACACACCCCACAAATGACCCCATTTTGGAAAGTAGACACTTCAAGGTATTCAGAGAGGAGCATAGTGAGTCCGTGGCAGATTTCATTTTTTTTTTTTTTTGTCACAAGTTAGAAGAAATGGAAACTCTTTTTTTTTTGTCTCAAAGTGTCATTTTCCGCTAACTTGTGACAAAAAATAAAATCTTCTATGAACTCACCATGCCTCTCAGTGAATACTTTTGGATGTCTTCTTTCCAAAATGGGGTCATTTGGGGGGCATTTATACTATCCTGGAATTTTAGCACCTCATGAAACATGACAGGTGGGCAGAAAAGTCGGAAATGCTTCAAAATGGGAAAATTCACTTTTGGCACCATAGTTTGTAAACGCTATAACTTGTACCTAATCCAATAAATATACACTGAATTTTTTTTTAATCAAAGACATGTTTACACAGCCCACGTTGCGTTACATGTAACGCTGCACGTTGACGGGAAAGTGCAGCATGCTACGGCGTTAGAGCGGCTATAGCCGCGTTAGACTGTTTGCACATGCGCAGTGGGGGGCGGAGAGGAGGCGGGGAGAGCCAGCTACAGTAGCCGCGCACATGGCTACTTAATATTCACTGCACTGGCGGCCGCTGATTGGCCAGCGGGACCACGTGATGCGGAGTGTCTCGCTCCGCATCACGTGGTCCCGCCGGCCAATCAGCGCCACTCTTGGAGACCTTATAGTGATAGAGCCGCCTAACGCGGCTCACTCTACCGTCCTCTCTTGCAGCACCATACGATGCGTTAGGTGCACGTTATGCAACCTTAACATGCACCTAATGCAACGTCTTGGTCTGCAAGTAGCCTTAGGTGGTAGGTTGTATGTCCGAGCAATAAACCGTGAAAGGTGCAGTGGTCTGAATGGAGAAAAAGGCTCTGGTCCTTAAGGGGTGAAAAGACTGTGGTCCTCAAGTGGTTAATAAAGTTCTTTTTGCTTAAAAAAAAGTATACAGGAATATTTGCAAAGCATTCCTACATAATTATGAAGTATTCAAAACAAATAGATATGTGTTAAGGGGTAATTAGTATAATATTATCCAAAACAGGTCCTTCATCAATTCTATCTTTCACAAAGGGGCACCGCATGCAAACTGATGAAAGACACTGGCCTAGAGAAACAATAAACAAACCTTCCATTAGAGACTTTCATCCATAAAGACAAATGTGAAATGTAGACTTCAGAAAGTGTTAAAGAATGTATGTAATTTCACATACAGGAAAAAAAATGTATCTGTAGGGCACACTATAACCCTATTTTCACCAAGTATAACCATCATTCTTAATTGTGTGGTTTTAAATGTAATTATAAAACACTTACTGAGTTCTAAATAAGGCTGTAAAGCAACTATAAACAATGTAAATGCCATACAGAAAATTCTTTCCAGGCAGCCAGGATTTCCTGCCCACAGGGCCTACAGATGCTGTCATTCTTGCTGATGGAAGTCTGCTCTGCCTGCCTCACTGCTTCACTGGAAGACACAGGGAATCGCAGATAGGATGCACATCTAGATTAACCAGTTCACCCCCAAGGGTTTTTATCCTAACGGACCAGAGCAATTTTCAGTTGTCAGCGCTCCTCCCTTTTATTCCCTAATAACTTTATTACTACTTATCACAAGAAAATGATCTATACCTCGTTTTTTTCGCCACCAATTAGGCTTTCTGTGGATAGTACATTTTGCTAAGAATTTTTTTATTCTAAATGCATTTTAATGAGAAAAACAGAAAAAAAAGAAAAAAAATCATTATTTCTCAGTGTTCAGCCTTTATAGTTTTAAAATTAAACATTCTCCTGTGGATAAAACAAACACGTTTTATTTTCCCAGTGGTCCCGATAATTAAACCGTTTAGATTATGTCCCTACCACAATGTATGGCGACAGTATATTATTTTGAAATATAAGTGGTTATATTTCTGTTTGTTCTGGCCATAATTACAAGCCCCTATGTAATAAATTAAAATTAATTTTCCCCCATAAAATATAGAATAAAAAAAGCTGAGTCGCTAAGGCAACTATTTATTTATTTTTTTTAAGCTGATTTTTTTTTTACAAGTGTTTTTTTTTGGGGGGGAGGGTTGGAAGTGTAATTTTATTAATGATGTGTATATACTTGAAAATGTATGTATTTTGTAGGTGTAATATACTTTTTGGCCACAAGATGGCGCTAGGCCGTGTTCATTTTATTTTTTTATTTTTTTTACACTTTATTAAACTGTTACATTTCCTGTTTATGTGAATGGACGTAGCCGCTGTTCGCGGTCACGTCCATTCACTCCAGGCACTGCGATTGGGTGGAGGACTGTTCGGTCCTCTTCCCCAATCACCCAGCACGGGATCCCGACGGTAATGGCGGCGGTAGCGGCGGACACACGGCGGTAGCAGCGGCGGGAATGCGCGACGTATTAAAACGTCATGTTGCTGTTAATAGCGGTAAGCATGACGTTTTAATACGTTAGAATGGTGGTAAATGGTTAACAGAGAACCTTTTTTTGCAAGCACGTGTTTTTGTTTTGGGAGCTCCTGGTTATTTGTAGTGCTGTTCTAATTTTGGCCATTGCTATATTCTACCCAAAAATAACTGTGCGAATAAGCTTTGAGTCAACCCAAAAAAACATGTGATTTGATGCATGTGAATTTGGCACTCTCTCAGTGCCCAGGCCCACCCACCACATACATGTCCCATGATGCCTAGGGCCCTCCTATTAATGCAGGGATCCCATCCTCCATCTTGCTGGTGGCAGGTAGCTGATAGGCTTTCTGACACCGCATGCAACACATGGCAGCCCCCTGGTCTATACTTAAAATATATCTGAGCTGACATGTATTTTATTTTACAATGCAACTGTAAGGCTTGGTGGTGTATTCTCCACAGTCAGCATGCAACGCATGAGCTGGCGTGGAGGAGGTACACACACTAGCACCAGGAAACAGGCTATCCCTAGTATAGTGGAGGGGAGGACTGACTCCAATAGGAGATTGTGGCGCACAGAGCCAGTGCAGATCTGACAGCCACAAACAATGCTTTCGTTATAACGTCTCAGCGCAAAGTAGCGCTGAGCGCATAAACCAGAACTGAGGAGATCAGGACAGGTAGTCAGAATGAACGCTTGCTAGCTAGCGGCTACTTAGCGACAGCAAGCGTCCAAAACCAGACAGACTGGAATGAGGCAGCCGATGCGATGCGGCGATGGCGTGCCTCACAAAGACAGGACAGGATAGTCAGAAAATAGCAGGATTGAGATAGAAGAACGTAACACAGATAAATATACAATAAGTATGTTTTCCTAGCGTATTACAATTACAGCTATCAATGAAACTATTTGTTACGTCTGACTAACATATGTATATATCGGCAATGAACCGATATATGACATAAGCAGGAACGCTGACTAGGAATGGAGTAACACAGGGAACAGGACTCAGAAGGATTCGCTATCTCTTCGCAGAGATGAACGCAATCCACAAACGGTAACAGAACAGGATTCAGAAGGATTCGTTATCTCTTCGCAGAGATGAACGCAATCCACAAACGGTAACAGAACAGGATTCAGAAGGATTCGTTATCTCTTCGCAGAGATGAACGCAATCCACAAACAGAACCAGGAGCAGGGTAACTACCTCAGCACGGGTGGTCACGGTACGCGCAACCTACCAAAACGTGCTGGAAAGCTGACTAACTGCACACAGGATATAAACAGTTCGTGTACGTATACATCAGCGACACTGATGTATTAACGTAACACAAATACAAGGAAAATAATAAACGTGCTGGTATGCATATATATTGGCAATGAACCAATATATGATGCAAAGACCAGCAAAGTATCTTTATAACAAGAAACACGATCGGGGGCTAAAGCGACAGCAAGACAGGCTTAGGCTGAAGCTATGAAAACCCAAGGAAACCCTGCAGGAAGCAGATCTTTATACTGAGGTCATCCAATGGGAGCAGACATGCAGATTCCCACACAGGTGAATGATAATCAGTCACAAGCTGACAGCAGGGAAAGACAGACAAAGCTATGCAACTTGCATGGAAATAGATCAGAACTGCCTGAGCTGCAGCACTAATACTTCCAGTAACAGCTGCTGCAGCAGCGATCATTACAGTACCCCCGCCTTTAAAAGCGGATTCCAGACGCTTTTCAAAACCGAAATTTCCAACAAAATAGTCTGACTGATAATTCATGATGACCGGGACAGCCCGGCAAGACCGAATTCCAGAATCAGTCCCCACAAGACTGGACCCATCAGAACCAGAACCTACAGAACCACGCCCATCAGTACCACAAGCCCCAGTGTGACACCCATCAGAACCATGATTTCCAGAAGAAAGCCCTCCGAAATTCCCTGAGCGATACCCACCGCCTTCCAGGAACCGTTCAGAAACGCCAAAGCCTTTGCAATGCCCACCGGTACTGTCTTTACCAACACAAAACCCACTGTTGAACCAGTCCAAGGTACCAGGATAGGTTTTCTCAGAGACCTCCCAGAACACCTTGAAGCTCCAAAGAGATCCCCATAGGTCAGAACGCCCCTTAGGCTCACATGGAGAACTATCAAGAACCCCTATGGAACCTAGGGCAATTCCCGAGTCAGGGCCACAAGGACAAACATCAATATCAGGGCTTTCAGGGACCAGAACCATCTCTGGGCATGCAGGCAGACTGGCAACATCAGAACATGTTCCCACTAAGGAAGCATCAGAGCACGCTAACACCTTAAACACACTTGGGCATTCTGGCACACAAAGAACATCTGGGCACACTGGCACAAGAGAAACCTCTGGGCATGTCAAGGAACTGTGAGCCTCAGGGTCAGCCAAGACAGGACCAAAACCAGGACTGGCCAAAAAAAAATCATCATGACTAGACTTCGCAACTACTGGATTTTTACACGAGAATGCAGGATCAGACTTAGATGTCGCTGATTCCAGCAAAGTCAGTAACAAATCAGATTCAGGGGCACTAACAAGACAGGACAAATCTTCTGATGTATGCACTGAACCAGATAGGGACTCCACAACTACCTCTGGACTGGACAGAGACTCATTTAATACACTGGATTGGAGCTCATGAGGCGCTGCAGAACAAGTCAGTATTGCAGCAGCCCCCACTGGACTAGGCAAAACTGAGGAATTCCCTGGACAGGAAGGGGACTCTGGAACCTCTGCCACAGCGGCCAGAGAACTAGAATCTTTCAGGATACAGGGCTGGGTTTCAGAAACACTCATCAGACCGGACTGAAATTCTGAGATTTCTATTATTTTGACCAGAGAATCAGAATTATCCATGTTACAGGGCAAGACTTCTGAAACATTCAGAGGACAGGGCTGGAGTTCCTCGGCTGTTACAACACTGGAGAGGGACTCAACATTGGTTAAATCAGACTGTGTACAGGGCAAGGTATCTAACACACTTGCTGACGAGGACAATATTTCAATGGCTTCTGCTTTGCTGGGCAGAAATTCATCAAGTTTTATTAGAGCAGACTGTAATTCCAAAACAGCTGCTAGACAAGTGAATATTACTGCAACACCAACTGAGGTAAGCAGTGCCTCAGACCCTTCTGCTAGAGGGTTTGAAATATCCAAAGTACTGGGTGAAGCATAAGACTCTGCGACCACAGCTTCACTGGACAGGATCACTGAACAGTCCATATTGCAGGGCAAAACCATGGAAGCACCTGCTGGACAGCATAATGATTCTGTGACCTGAGTTTCATTGGAGAGATCTACTGCACAATTCATTACACAGGGCAAATTTATTGGAAAATTTTCTGAACAAGGTAATAATTCTGCGATTTCAGGTTCACATAGCAGATGCTCTGAGCTATTCACGAAACTAGAGCGAGGTGTAGAAACAGGAAGATCAAGACACAATGTTTGCGCATCTGAATCAGCATTCATTTGTAAAATTGGAAAATTCAGATGCTGGGGTTCTGAGTTTACTAGACAGGATTGCTGGGACTCGGAAACTGATGTAGTGCATCTATTGGCATCTGCTGGATCAGACAGGAGTTGAACTTTATTAACACAGGTAATTTCTGCAGAAGTGTTTGCAGAGACAGGCAAGATTTTTCTGGTGTCTGTTTCACTAAACAAAGAGTCATGAGTACTGGCTAGGCTGGACTCGGAAGTCAGCAGGACCTCTGGATTCTCTGCTAAGAAATTTGCGCAGGGCAAGGTTAAGAATGTATCAGTGGCTTCTGTTTTACTGGGAAGTAACACTGAGTTATCCATGGTACAGGGTGGAATTGCAGGAACTTCAATTTCACACAAAAAGAGCTCCGAATCACCTGCTGAATCAGCCAAAGGTGCTGAAGCAGGCGGGTCAGAACGCCAAATTTGCGAATTCGGAGTCACATAAAAATCATCCAAAATCAGTTCCCACACATCAATCAAGGGAGCCACACAGTCATACCCACACACACCAGCCTCTATTAGGTTATAGGCAGACTTAATGCATGCGTTCAATACCATTTCACTTTTTGCACTGTAAAATTGACAAAATGAACTTGAATCATTCTTCCATGCACAGACCAGGGCTTCCATCTCTCCCCTCTCGAATGGAGGATCCCATGCATACTTAACAGCGAAACATTTAGGCTGATCACAGTCTGCAGATATGATTGTGGCAGGCACATGTATAGGGTTAATTAGCAGGTGATTGGCAGATTCCTTATTCTTAAGAATTTCCAATACCTGTAGCAAGTGTTGAACTGTAGTGTATGCAAACTTCCCTTGGTTCACAAATAAGTTGATTTGTTCAATACTCTGTAATATCTCATCATAATCATACTCAGATAATTCTTTTAAACAAAAATCTTTATTTTCCCTAGCCAGGGAGGAAAGTTCATTAGTAGTTTCATAAGTCCATTTAACTCCCCTGAAAGACAATTGCATTTCATTATCTGTTAATGGCAGAATCTCATTATAGGTCTCAGTCGCTAAGGATAACGATTCTGCAGATTGGACACGTTTCTTAGAACGTTTGCGTTTTGCCTTTGACCTTGCAGTTTTTGGTGATTTATTCAAAGCTGCAGGAAAATTATCAGTAACACTTTCTGCTTGCTGCTCATTCTTGCAAGCAATTGAAGGAGCAGCTGATTGGCCTGCTGCCAGGAGTTCATTTAGAGGAAAAGGCAATGGATCTATGCGCAACCAGTTATGGATCACAAACGCTAGAAATTCCAGTGGTCTCTCTTTCAAATCGGAATGATTGAGAACATCAAATGCCCACTGGAATAACTCCCCTTTAAACAAAATATAACTTAGTTGGAGTGCCCAGGTTGAAACAGGAGTCGCTTGGAGATCAGGATTGGTCAGGAACCTGGCACATTCAGAGAAAAACTCATTTTCTGTTTCAGAGCTAAGTTCTTCAAATTTTTTAAAGGAACAGGAACCATAATTAACAGTGTCATACTTTCTGGGAATCCCCCCCACAATGGGGATTGGTAATGGGGTTTTCATAATGTAAGGCTTGGTGGTGTATTCTCCACAGTCAGCATGCAACGCATGAGCTGGCGTGGAGGAGGTACACACACTAGCACCAGGAAACAGGCTATCCCTAGTATAGTGGAGGGGAGGACTGACTCCAATAGGAGATTGTGGCGCACAGAGCCAGTGCAGATCTGACAGCCACAAACAATGCTTTCGTTATAACGTCTCAGCGCAAAGTAGCGCTGAGCGCATAAACCAGAACTGAGGAGATCAGGACAGGTAGTCAGAATGAACGCTTGCTAGCTAGCGGCTACTTAGCGACAGCAAGCGTCCAAAACCAGACAGACTGGAATGAGGCAGCCAATGCGATGCGGCGATGGCGTGCCTCACAAAGACAGGACAGGATAGTCAGAAAATAGCAGGATTGAGATAGAAGAACGTAACACAGATAAATATACAATAAGTATGTTTTCCTAGCGTATTACAATTACAGCTATCAATGAAACTATTTGTTACGTCTGACTAACATATGTATATATCGGCAATGAACCGATATATGACATAAGCAGGAACGCTGACTAGGAATGGAGTAACACAGGGAACAGGACTCAGAAGGATTCGCTATCTCTTCGCAGAGATGAACGCAATCCACAAACGGTAACAGAACAGGATTCAGAAGGATTCGTTATCTCTTCGCAGAGATGAACGCAATCCACAAACGGTAACAGAACAGGATTCAGAAGGATTCGTTATCTCTTCGCAGAGATGAACGCAATCCACAAACAGAACCAGGAGCAGGGTAACTACCTCAGCACGGGTGGTCACGGTACGCGCAACCTACCAAAACGTGCTGGAAAGCTGACTAACTGCACACAGGATATAAACAGTTCGTGTACGTATACATCAGCGACACTGATGTATTAACGTAACACAAATACAAGGAAAATAATAAACGTGCTGGTATGCATATATATTGGCAATGAACCAATATATGATGCAAAGACCAGCAAAGTATCTTTATAACAAGAAACACGATCGGGGGCTAAAGCGACAGCAAGACAGGCTTAGGCTGAAGCTATGAAAACCCAAGGAAACCCTGCAGGAAGCAGATCTTTATACTGAGGTCATCCAATGGGAGCAGACATGCAGATTCCCACACAGGTGAATGATAATCAGTCACAAGCTGACAGCAGGGAAAGACAGACAAAGCTATGCAACTTGCATGGAAATAGATCAGAACTGCCTGAGCTGCAGCACTAATACTTCCAGTAACAGCTGCTGCAGCAGCGATCATTACAGCAACAGTTCAAAAACAGTGATTTTATCTATGCAAGTGGTACAGTCAAATTCAGCCCTTTACTCTCCTGAGAAGTAAACATAAGCTAAAACACTTCTGTCTGATTGACAACAAGAAAGGGCTGTAAGAACCCATTTCCAGTAGGTGTGAATTTTTGTGTTTTTCTCAGCACATGAATTTGCATAGCAATGCATGCATTGGGTCTGTTTCCATTAGATGCGGAATTCAGTCTGGACAACAGTGCTACACTTTTTCACACTCCTGATGGTGTTTTTGTGTGTGTTTTCATTTATTTCATTTAAAAGGTGTACAAAGTACAGGACAGTTGCAATGGGGCAACCGACCACTGCAGGCAGGTGGCGGTCAATGAACCTGACTCCACTCGGGGGTCCCGGTCAGTCAGAAATGGTCGCATCTTTCAAGGAAAGCTAGAGACCCGTAGACGGGGTGCAAGGATATCCCCTACCCTGAGACAGGGGGGTATTAAATGCACAAACAGGATGAAAAGGTACCCAAATGATAATAAAATGAATGAACATCTATAAAATAAATAAGGTTAGAGGTGGCTTACCTCAATGAAGACAAATTCCTTTTTAAATGAATAATCTTTAATAGCACTGGCAATGCGTTTTGTGAGTCTCCGCCCACTTCCTCAGGACAAATCAAGTGCCACACTACGTTCAGAGACAGAAATAGAGGCGCTCTAGTGCTATTAAAGATTATTCACTTATATATGAATTTGTCTTCGTTGAGGTAAGCCACCTCAAACTTTATTTATTTTATAGATTTTGTTTCAATTTATTATTGTTTGGGCGCGTTTTTTTATCTTGTACCTACACACATTCATTTCAATACCAATGTGGTGGGGTGTGGGTGTCGGGGCACCCTCTGGAAAAGGCACAGGAGACAAAAAGGGAGCCCAATGGTGCAGTACGTCAAAGTAAAATGGCAAATGTAAAGTAAAGAAACTACTCACAAAGGTGGGTTGCAGAGGGGCAACCGACCACAGGAAGCAGGTGGAGACAATGAACCCGACTTTAGCATAGGGAGGCTCCCTATGCTAAACCTTTTGCTTAGTTTGGCACTGATATTGGCCTGAGGAAGCGGGCTCAGACCCGCAAAATGCATTGCCTGTGCAAACCACTAATAAAATCTTTTGTTTACACAAAGATTTTTCATCTCTGAGGTAAGCTACCTCAATCTTTTGTTGATTATAAACTGTTCTTAAATGCATTTATTATACACCAGGGCGCCTCTTCTACCTAATTAGTGCATTTCAATAACAAGACCTACACATAATTTAAAATTAACTCCTAACGTCCCACACTCTCCCATAAACACCCAAATGGAAGTTAAGGATAAAAATAAATAAAAAAGTACAATTAAAAAAAAAACATAAATAGTTACTTTAGGGACTGAACTTTTAAAATATATATGTCATGAGGGTATATTACTGTTATTTTTGAAAATATTGGCTTGTAAATAGTGATGGATGCAACACTGAAAAAATGCACCTTTATTTCCAAATAAAATATTGGTGCTATACATTGTATAGGGATATAATTTAAACGGCGTAATAACTGGGACAAATGGGCAAATAAAATACATGAGTTTTAATTACAGTAGCATGCATTATTTTAAAACTATAATGGCTGAAAACTGAGAAATAATTACTTTTTCCATTTTTTTCCGTTAAAATGCATTTAGAATAAAATAATATTTAGCAAAATCTACCACCCAAAGAAAGCCTATTTGGTGCGAAAAGCAACAACATTTAGATCCTTTTGTTGTGATAAGTAGTAATAAAGTTAATGGCGAATGAAAGGGAGGAGCGCTGAAAGGTGAAAATTGCTCTGGTTTATAAAGAGAAAAAAACCCTCAGTGGTCAAGTGGTTAAATCATCAGTGTTCCTTAGGCTGTGTCCACTTTATGAGTATGTGTACAGTATTAAACCCAGTTCTGCCTCTGGCACAGGAGACCAGGGTTCAAATCTCAGCTCTTCAGTAAGCCACTACCTACTCAGTAAGGAGACCTTGGGTGTGATAATATAGCAGCCATTTTTGAACGTGTATCTCGTGGAAGCCATATTTTCACATTTTTTGTCTGCTGTGTACTATGTCATATGTGTAGGTCTGTTAGAGACAGCCTGGCTGGCTGCTGACTTTTAAGGAATGGTCCCCTGAAAATTGTATATTGACACCTCTCAGAAATCTAATTTGAATAGCCCACCTGGGCATTGTGTGATATTTAGTCAGCCTCTAGCAAGGAAACTCTTAAACAATTAGCCAACCAGTTGTCCTGGAGGTGTTTGCATCGCTTTGAAGTATATACATGTAAACAGCCACCTGTTGTTCTGAATATACAATTGGTCTAGAATCCAGGAACAGGAAACTTTTGGAATTTGCATATCACTGCTAGCAAAGGTGTGACAGAGGTCTCTGCAAATAGTGGTGTCATCATCTAAGGAAATTAAATTATTTTTGGATGTGAACATTGAGTAACCCCAGGCTAGCCATCTTCCTATAAAAAAAAATCAGCTTGGAAGACTCCGAACTTGTAGTTCCCAGGAGATTGCAAAGAAGCTAGGACTACCCTGGTCCTCCTTATTTTACTCTTACAAGTCCCCTTGTCCCTTTTTTCCCCTTTCACATTCAGCAAGAATAATCTTATAGACACACTGTGCTTTTCCCATTCCCCATAGCGAGACTATTCCCAATCATTTTCTTTCCCCCATCCGAAACTCACCTTCCTCTGCCCCCCCCCTCCCCCTCAATTCCCCTATCCTACTCCATCCCAGGTATAGCAATTCTTTTCATACTCTGGCTACTAACATAAGTACAGGGGTACCAATAGTTTACAGTCACCATAACTGAAGCCACCCGACACACTAAGTAACATAATGTGTACTAAATACCCCCATACAATACCACATCACTATCTTTCCATATTTACAAATATACATATACAGCTCTCTGATATGGTTTTTATCTCTGTCATTTGTAGTGTGATACTCCTGTTGTTTAATGCCTGAAGAAGCGGGATCTTGCCCGTGAAACGCGTCACAGTTTGTCTCGGAGTATGTGAATAAATTGTTTGACTTCAAGTGACAGCATCGAGTCTGTTTTTAGGTTGGCTGGTCCACCACCACCACCTGAATATCTTAAACCTTTTAACACGTTTTATCCTGTTGGCGCCTCTGTACATCAATATATCCAGTTTTCCACCCTTGGTGGGAGGGTGATACACCCTCTTTTTCTTCTTTCACAGAGAGCGACATCTTAATCCTGAGTGGGGACAAGTTTAATCTCCCCACCTGCTTATACAGTGGTTGCCTGAGCGGTAACCCAGGTTTGTAAGTATAATACTTACTTGTCATTTCTTTCTCCTTGTTCCAATACATACTACACTATACCGGGCTCTCGGTTTGTCTGTTTATCTGGTCCAACCAGCCGCTGCGTTCTCCTGCAAACAACGTTCTGACCTGTATGCTGGTAACGTTTGATCCCTGTTTTATTTTGTTTATAGCAACTGCCTTGTTGTGTGGTCTTTGTATCTTTTACTATGTTTTTGTAGATATTTTGTATATATTCCTTTCTGCACTGTTCCACTTCTTTTTGGAATATTTAATATTTATTTTATAAGCCTGACTTCTGATGTACTAGCAGAGCTCGCCTTCCTAGAGAGAGACTGCAGTGTAATTTGTGTTACAAGTTCAGTGTCTGGTTGGAAGCTCGGTTTGTACACCGCTACCGTGTGAGAGTTTGTGTGTGTGGCGTTCCCGTATTTGGGCCTAAGCGCAAAGATTACCCAAATATGAAAATGCTAGATTGAGAGCAGGCCACTCGACAGCAGAGTGTGAATTGTTGAAGTGTCTAGCAGCTGCTAGTGGTGGCAGAGTGTGTGTTGTTGAGGGGTGACATCCTTGTGTTAGCTTGAATAAGGCTGCTTCCCCTCTCATTCTGGTCGAAAATGAGAAAACCCCCAGTCGGGAACTGTCTCTGCAGGCTTGCCGTGGGGCCGGTTCCTGACATATTGGGTAAGACTGCTATTGCCTACTGAGCATTCACTAGTGGCTGCAGCTCTAGCACTTTGAGTCCACCAGGAGAAAAGCATGATATAAATGATCTGTATTTTGTCTCTCTGCTCTACCATTGAAATATTGTGTGTTCACAACTATATGTCATCCTGCAGCAGCAAAAAAAGCTGATACAGATCCTGCTTAGTGTAAAGGTTAACATGTAAACCCACTTTGTAGATTGTAGAACAGGTCATGGCAGCACCAAAACTGCTGGTTCCTAGGTTAACTGATTTGCTCAGAAGCATCCCCATAAACATTAAAAATATTGCATATACTTAGTTATATGAACACAGGTGAAAGCTGATGATATCACTAGGTTTATGACATCATCATTACATTGCATCCTAAGCTGTGAATGTGAACATCTGGACAAACTGATGTCAGGCATATTGCAAGGAGTTGAGCATACTGACTTGAAAAAAGAACACAAAGTTATGCTTTACTCTCCTATGCCCATTTCTCAAACATGCTCCAAATGTACATGTTACAAATTACTGTTAACATGAGACCCCGGTAGTAGGATTACCTTAAGTATTGTACAAGAGCATTACTTCATAGTTAATGGACAATGCTGGCTTTTTGACTGTTTTATGGCTTGTTTCAACAATAAACCAGTCATGGTCTGGGTAAGACCTTCTCTGATGTGTAGACAGCTGAGGATTCTCACTTTACAAGTGATTTAATGGAGTATGATGGAAACGTCATGCCCAATACATAATCCTCACTTGCCCCAGCCCCCAGCCAGCTGAACAGTGGCCAGGCTGAGGAATGTATTACTATCGAGGGAAAGCCAACCAAGCATACAGTGCATTATGTAATAACATTTCTCATGCGGGTGTGAGTAAAAGGTAAAACTACTGAGCAAAGAAAGTTTTTTAAAGACGTATAACATGATTTTTCAACTATTATGATTAATGGCCCCTTCACACTGCATGCGTTTCTATTCTATTTTTGGAACCAGCATGGTTTGCCATTCACAAGAACGTGGGGTGTTAATATAAATTATTTAGGAAGAACGTGTAGCGCATGGATCCCAGGAGCTGAGTAACAGCTTTGACTGCTAATTCTACATGTATGCTACCCGTCGCCCCCGCCCTTACCGCTACACCCTGGGCAATGCTGGAGGCGTTTAGTTTTGGGAAATGCTGGAGGCATTTAGTATAATCAGTTGGCGTCAGTGGGCTAGAGATAAACATCAGAATAGAGTTAATGTCAAGGGGGGAGGTTAACTGGTTCCAGAGCGACGCAGTATGAATCTACGTCCTGACTGGACGTAAATCCAACGTCACAATGAATTGCACGCCCCCTCCATTACCGCCGATACCACCGATCTCACCAATCTCACCGCTCTGCACCTGCCACAATTCACTCGCTCTGCTGTCTACAACACAGTAGAGCTCTGTAAGGAGGTAAGGAGCAGCTTTCATTGGATCCCGTGATGATGGAGAGCCAATCACATTGGCTTCCATTGATAGACAGCGTCAGGAGCCAATGAAAGCGGCTCCTGACCGGCTGTGAGCACTCTGCCATCATAGAGGCGGTAGAGAGAGGAGCCTGCGGCGATGGGGCAGCGTCGTGAACGGCGAGATTGGCAGGTATGTGCGGCGATTCATCGGGAGGCGTTGTTTTACCATACCAGCAGTCTCTGGTCTGTAAGGGGTGGTTACTGTTAACAATAAACAATAAAAAAAAACCTGTTAACTGGTTCCGTACCGACGTAGTACGAATCTACGTCCAGCAGGTGGTGCTGTGTCCCTGACTGGACATAAACTCTACGTCGCATTGACCGCACGTACCCGCCGTTTACCACCGATCACCTGCTCTCGCCGGCGCCGCTGTGTCACCACCGCAATTTGCTTGCCCTGCCGTCTCTATGAGGGCAGAGCACTGCGAGCCAGGCAGGAGCCATTCTCATTGGCTCCTGGCCCTGTCATCACTGTAAGCCAATCCCATTGGCTTACATTGATTGACAGGGTCAGGAGCCAATGAAAGCGACTCCTGACCAGCGTCATAGAGACGGCAGAGAGTGGAGCCTGTGGCGGGGACAGAGTGGCGTGACCGGCGGGAGTGGTGGATGTTTTGTGGCGATTCGTCGGAAGCACCGTTTTACTGTACCAGCAGCCTCTGGTCCTTAAGGGGGCAGAGGCTGCTGGTAGCACTAGCAAAGTGGCTAAAAATAAACAATTACATAAGGTCAAAATCAAACATATTATAAACAGGCCCTACAATTTGACCTATGCTGTAATGTTAGTTCTTCTGAGCTCCTCTCTATCCTCCTAGATGGTTGTAATTGTTGGTTGAAATTGCAGAATTCCAAATCCACTGACATTCTAAATTCCTCATTTCATGTGGAATATAATATATAACAAAATTGTCACAGGAATTCCACCATTTTATATGGTCTTCCATGATGGTTACTAACAAATTTCTTGATCTTTCTCCTCCGAGAGCACAGAGCAACGAGAGCACAGACGGGATAGCAGCGAGAGTACAGAGCAGCGAGAGCACAGACGGGATAGCAGTGAGAGCACAGAGCAGCGAGAGCACAGACGGGATAGCAGCGAGAGCACAGAGCAGCGAGAGCACAGACGGGATAGCAGCGAGAGCACAGAGCAGCGAGAGCACAGACGGGATAGCAGTGAGAGCACAGAGCAGCGAGAGCACAGACGGGATAGCAGCGAGAGCACAGACGGGATAGCAGCGAGAGCACAGAGCAGCGAGAGCACAGACTGGATAGCAGCGAGAGCACAGAGCACAGAGCAGCTAGAGCACAGACGGGATAGCAGCGAGAGCACAGACGGAATAGCAGCGATAGCACAGATCAGAGAGAGCACAGACGGGATAGCAGCGAGAGAAAAGAGCAGCGAGAGCACAGACGGGATAGCAGCGAGAGCACAGAGCAGCGAGAGCACAGACGGGATAGCAGCGAGAGCACAGAGCAGCGAGAGCACAGAGCAGCGAGAGCAGACTGGATAGCAGCGAGAGTACAGAGCACAGAGCAGCTAGAGCACAGACGGGATAGCAGCGAGAGCACAGACGGAATAGCAGCGATAGCACAGAGCAGCGAGAGCACAGACGGGATAGCAGTGAAAGCACAGTGCAGCGAGAACACAGACGGGGGAGAAGGGGTGGGGGAGAGGTGGTGCAGGGGCATGGAGAGGTGGGGAAGGGGAGTTCCTAATGCCAGAGGTGCCTTTCCTGTAAATGGATGCCTCTTCCTCTAAAGGTGGCCACACACGATACAATAAAATGATCCAATTTTACAGCAATTTGAGAAATTTGATCAGATCTTCCGAAAAAAATCAAAAGCTTTGTTTTCATTTGACTGAAAAATTAGATCGGATTTCCCGTTTTTAATTTTTTTTTATTTGTATAGATCTGGAATGCTGGAAATTTTTCTTCAATTTTTCTAAAGATTGTATGGTGTGTGTTAGATTGTCAATTTATTAATATACACACCCTAGCAATAATCTTAGAGTTTCCAATCATTTTTATCATAATTGGTCAGAAACAATTGATTGCAATTCTAGAATTGAACAGATATTTAAAACATTGTATGGTGTGTGTACACCTTTAGATTGCTGACAAGCTACTGTGGTTAGATGGGGGGGGGGGGGGCAGAGAGTGGTGCAGAGAAGACATAGAGGCATGTACGTTTTTTTTTTTTTTCACCACTATGATGGAAAAGTTCATAAATAAGATAGATTCATTGTGCATATGTAGGGAATGTGCAAGACTGCATAAGGCAGCTATTTATTCCTCAGTAAACGTCCCTGAAAACAATATTTTATTTTACAGTGTGCAAATTGTAACTTGTTTTTCACTTTATGGAAAACTGACTTCCAAGCAGCGTCAGTGTTGGCTGACAGTTTTGGCTTTCACTAAAGGAAAATTATATATTTTTTTAGAGAATCTGTCTGCTTCTGGAATTTCTACAAAGCCTCATCAGAATGAACTGCAAAGAAAATAATGGAAAATCTAATTTAAGAAACGATTTACTAGAGGAAATTCTCTTTTATGGTGTTTAGAATTTAAAGTGTACTTCTGAGTTAGAGACAGGACTACGGAAAATGTCAGCACTATATAAATATACAATAATCAGGGGCGTAGCAATAGGGGTTGCAGAGGTTGCGACTGCATCAGGGACCTTGGGCCAGAGTGGCCCCGAATGGCCCTCCCTCAACTACAGTATTAGCCAGGGGCATAACTAGAAATCACTTACAGTATTAGCCAGGGGCGTAACTAGAAATCACTGGGCCCCCTGCGAAAATTTGGATGGGCCCCACATAGGTGCCAAATAATCATAATAGGGCAGCGTTTCACTATAAAATAATTGTAATGGGGCAGCGTTTCACCATAAAATAATCATAATGCATCAGAAATTAATCGTAAAGTGGGCAACATTTCACCAGAAATTAGTCGTAAAGTGGGTAGCATTTCACCATAAAATAATCATAAAGTGGGCAGCATTTCACCATAAAATAATCGTAAAGTGGGCAACATTTCACCATAAAATAATCGTAAAGCGGCCAGCATTTCACAATAAAATAATAGTAAAGTGGGCAGTATTTCACCATAAAATAATTGTAAAGTGGGCAGCATTTCACCATAAAATAATCGTAAAATGGGCAGCAGTCACCAGAAAATCGCAATGTGGGCAGCAGTCACCAGAAAATCGCAATGTGGGCAGCAATCACCAGGAAATCGTACAGTGGGCAGCAGTCACCAGAAAATCGTACAGTGGGCAGCAGTCACCAGAAAATCATACAGTGGGCAGCAGTTATTAGAATAAAATGCACCTGTAAAAAAAAACAATTCACTCACCTGGCAGAAGTCTCCTTTCCCGTCCAGCCTCTTGTGTGCAGATCCCCCGACGATCCTCCCGTGCTGACAGGCAGAGAGCAGGGCTATGGCAAGATGGCGCCTGAAGCCCTGTACTGGAGACACAAATAGTCTCCAGTGCAGGGTTGCGGCAGCCATCTTCCCGTAGCCCTGCTCTGCCTCCCAGGAGACTGCGGGGAATGAACTGGTGCGGAGTCTATTAGACACTGCGGCCAGTTCAACACCTGACTGGGGGGTCCCATAATCGGGCGGGCGGCAGCGCTCCCCCCGCACACGGCTGGCGGGCCCCCCTGCGGCTGATGAGGTTGCATCCCCGGTAGTTACGCCAGTGGTATTAGCTCTCTATTGGTCCTGTGCTCATAATAATCACTTCTATAGATACTTTGAATAGTGGTAATCATTAACAAACGATTCCCAATTCCCTTCTTTCACCTCTGACACTGTAGTTGCCATTGGCAGGTTTTGGTGCGCCATATCAATTGTTATGTATAGTGTGCTTGGGGGGCCCCATTGTAAACTTGCATCGGGGCCCACAGCCCCTTAGCTACGCTACTGACAATAATAACACCTATAGGTTATTTGACAAACTTATGAAGGCAGGCGCAAAGAGAGTTCGAGAAAACATGCAGCAGTTAGAAAATCTGATCAGAATCCTTGCTTTACAGGTGTAACATGACTGATTTGCTGTAGGTAACTGCTTTTTTGTAGAGATAAGTAAAAAAACATCGCTTGCGGTTTCATGAGATTTCCGGTCGAACTTCCAATCGGTCCGTGAGAATTTGACACTTTCAGTTTAAAGGGACCCTGAGCAGTACCCTGTAATAAAAGGGGGGGATTTTAACCCTTTCGGGACCGCCACATGTAAATCCTACGCTGCATTTGTGGCTGGCCTAGGCTGATGCAGCGTAGGATTTACGCCACCCACCATTTTCGCTCCAGACGCAATTGTGCACACCCGAGAGGGGAGATTGAGCTGTCATCACGAGTGGCTCCTGATCATGTGATCACTATGATCGCCAGTGGATCACAGTGATCACTGTTAGTGATGTGGCGGTAGAGGGGAAAGAAGAGGATCCACTCACCTTCCTGCCGCTCCCCCGGCGATCGGCACTCCCCTCCACTCTGGCCGGCATCCTCGCTCGCTCTGATGTAAGTGTCGGTCCCGGCTTGATGACGTCATCAAGCCGCGATCCGGAACTTAACGTCAGTACGAGAGGGGATGCAGACGAGAGCAGAGGGGTCCACAGCTGCTTATCACTGGAGCCTGGGAGGTAAGTCAAGGCTGCAGGCTATACGGGGGACACCTGGCCACACAAAGGACAAAATACCCACCCAGCCACACTGGGGAATCCGACTGCCTGACTCCCCCAAACGCGCCTCCCCCCATGCAAAATCACCTGGTCCTTAAGGGGGTTAGGCAGCTGGTCCCCAAAGGGTTAAGGTTAGGCATCGACATGGGGGTCTTATGTTAAGCCAGAGAGAGGGTCAGTTAGTGTTAGGCATCAAGAGGGAGGACTCGTGTTAGGGTAAGATTAGGTTAGGTCATAGTAACATATCAGTTACTACCAATATTTTACTATCAAAATTAATTAGTAGAATATTGGTAATTTTATTGATATTTTACTAGCAGCTATCTCTGGAGCACTTTTTACCACTCCCCCCATTTTACATGTATGCTTACATTTCCCTATTCATCAGCAGCCATCACCCTGCTACAGCTACAGGCCAGCTATGACATTTGTAATGACAGAGCTGAGGCCATGGAGTGTGTTGCCAGGGCAACACTTTTATCTTTCTTGTGAGCAGGGATGAGCAGAAACTACGCCTGTGCAAATTTACGCATCATAGTTCATAAGCGTAGTTAACAAGTGTATTGCGTAGTGAACTTCAAATGCGTTACTCGTGGCTAATTTTCCGCGTGCGATTGTATGCTTACAAATTTACGCGTTGGAAAGGGGATGTACGCATAGAAGAGTTCCTGGTATAGGCATTTAAAGAGGAATTAATGCGTAACATTTTCTGCATACGGGCATAAGCATCCGCATATACTACGCTTCACACTATGCGTAATTGCGTATTTTAACACGTAGTCTACGAAATGCATACGAAACGGATATTTGATTTTGAAGCCGCAGTTTGGCGAAGCGTAATTGCGTAAAACTACGCGTATTTCCAGCGTAGCGAAGTTGGCTGACTACGATCATCCCTGCTTGTGAGCATTAAAACAAGGCCATCCCTCTTTGGCCAGCACTAACCCATATGTCTATGTCTTTTAACATTATAAGTTTCCATTTAATCAATCGAGAAGAAACACAGAAGAAGACCCGCCAAACACAAATAGACATGGAAAATAATGGTGGATTATAAAATCCAGGTTTGTTTTATTTCAAATGGCTTCTTGACAGTGTGGAGCTTTTTGTGTTTAACTCTTTCTGGTCAATAGGTCGGGGGCTGGAAATGAACCAATCTACCTACTTACCTAAGTGGTTGCCCTCTTATTAACCCTTAAACTGCCATGGGCAGCATGGTGGCATGTGGGCAGCACGGTGGCGTAGTGATTAGAACTCTAACCTTGCAGTGCTGGGTTCCCAGTTTAAATCCCAGCCAGGGTATTATCTGCATGGAGTGTGGGTTTCCTCAGATCACTCGGGTTTCCCCCCACATCCCAAAAAATACAGATAAGTTAATTGGCTTCCCCTAAATTGGCCCTAGACTATGATACATACACATACATAGACATATGACTATGGCAGGAATTAGATTGTGAGCCCCTCTGAGTGACAAAACAGTATAGTCTGTACAGAGCTGCGGAAGATACCGTATATACTTGCATTAAAGCTGACTCGCATGTAAGCTGACCCCCCAACTTTTACACCACAAATTAGAAAAAAATGATTGACTCACTTATAACCCGGGGGGTAGGAAATGTAGAGGCTCCTGACAACTCGGGGTTGGTTGTTGCATTCCATACAGGGGTAATAGTATACTATGCACCTTGTGTCTGCACCCTGCGCACAGAATTCCATCCACATAGCCTCTGTCAGAAGGTGCATGTGTACAGTTCACAGATCACCCCAGTACTGCAAACTCTTCACTGGTTGCCAGTAAAATGGAGAATCAATTGTAAGATCTGCCTGCTGGCATTCAAGGCTCTAAACCATATGGGACCCAAATACATAGCGGATCTATTGGAACTTTATGCCCCTCCATGCACCCTCCGCACCATCTACTCTACTCTACTCTATGGAACTCACTTCCACAATCAGTACGAGAGGCTCCTTCTCTGGACAGCTTTAAAAAAAGGCTAAAAACTCACCTCTTTTCCCTAGCCTTAGAGACTGCATAATGCAGGGTCACAGCGCTTTGAGTCCCCAGGAAGAACAGCGCTATAAAAATATTATTGTTATTGTTACAGTTCACGTGCTTGGGCAGACTTATCATTTTTCTTATACAGTTATACTGCTAAATGGAAAGTGAAGTCAAACTAAGCTCAAGTCAAATTTCAAATTCAGACAAATTTACAAGGTGGTAATGAGGTATTGCAAATTAAAATCTCTACAATTATTATATGACAGAACACATCCTAATTAGAATGAATATAAGAGGATTATGAGTAGTGATATTGCTGCTTACCTGCACTGTGGTTGGCCGAAGGGAAGCGCAACAGCTAATCTGCAGCCACATTCCCGGGTTACAGTATGGCAGGAGGGGTCCAATGGAGAATACTGCTGGAATGATCAGAGACCTGGGGAGAGCAGCGCTGGAGGGATGGCTGGAACAATCATAGCAGAAGCGCTCCCCAAAAGCATAATCTCATGTTTGGCTGGTCAGAATCATAGAGGAGCACTCCTCCGTGCACTCGATATGCACTTCCTGAAGCGCGAGATTACCGTAAATGTACGGAGAAGCGCTCCTCTATGATTCTGCCTAGCCAAACGTGAGATTATGCTAATGGGGAGAGCTTCTGCTATGATTGCGGCCAGCCGTCCATCCATCTAGCTCTGCTCTCCCCCAGACCTCTGACGCAGCATTTACCCCCGGGCATCGGATCCCTCCTGCCATACGGTAATTCGGGAATTCACCTGCAGATTAGCTGTTGCGCTCCCCTTCGGCCACCCACAGTGCAGGTGGCTCCACTGTGTGCCAGACATTACACAGCCCGCAAGCCTTTACTGCTGCGCTCTCTGATCCCCTCCATAGATCAGCCTGGTCAACTCCTCACCACAGAGACCAACTTAGCTTAAGTTGGTGACTCGCATATAGGCAGAGGGGGTGACTTTTCAGCACATTTTTTGTGCTGAAAAATTTGGTCTATATGCGAGCATACACGGTATTGGTGCTATATAAATACTAAATAATAATAATAATTAAAGAGATCACATGAAGACTGGATCTCCTTAACCACTTGAGGACCGCTGTGTTAAACCCCCCTAAAGACCAGACCATTTTTTTTTCAATTGGGCCACTGCAGCTTTAAGGGCTCGTTGCAGGGCTGCACAACTCAGCACACAAGTGATTCACCCCCCCCCTTTCTCCCCACCAACAGAGCTTTCTGTTGGTGGGGTCTGATTGCTCCCCAGGTGTTTCTTTTTTTTTTTTTATAAATAGTTTTTGTATTTATTTTTAAATAAATGCTGAAGCCTATCACAGCTGATCGCTTCTGTGTCCCCCCGGGGGGACAGCTGTGTCACACGGCTGACCCCAGTACAGCCTACATAGTTACATAGTTATAATGGTTGAAAAAAGACATACGTCCATCGAGTTCAACCAATACAATGTACAACTCCAGCCTGCTGGATCGCTGCTGGGAGACTGAGCAGAGCTCCGCCTTCCAAGTGGAGATGCACACGCATTCATTGTTTTTGTAAACAATGAAGATGGCCACCAAACAGGAAATGCATCATCAGAGGCTCCTCTCACACCTGATTTGATTTCTTGAATGTTACACCACTTGTTGCCTTAGCTGCTTGTCTGGGCTCTGAACTTATCTTTCTGCACTCACAGCTGTTCACAAGGTCACAGCTCCTGAGCCTGCAGATGCTGACTGTGAGCAGAGACCTTGTCTGACTCATACACACAGCACACACAGAGCCTGCAGGGGGCGTGGAGGAGGTGTGTATAACTTCTCCCTATCACAGAAGAGCAGTGCATTTCTCTCTGCCTCGACAAGGCTTGAAGGAATGAAGATTAGATTTATTACAGAGACAGTGCAACTAGAAAAGGCTGCAGCAAGCCAGACCACATTAGAATAGGTGTAGGAACATACAGTATAGGATAGAATAAATAAGGCTGAAAATTCGGTTACAGAGTTGATAGCTGCAAATCTTTAACTTCCCTCAAACACTAATCAGTTGCTTGACAACTAAAGGAATAGTTGAGACAACTAGAGGAATAAGTTGCTTGACTAACAAACAGCTCTAAAATTATGCATGATATAAACTACAGCACTTTTCACTGTAAATACTCCAGGAGATATAGAAATGTAAAAGCTCCAAAAAGTATAGTGTTCTGTCTTCAAGTATAGTGTTATGTCATTGTTAACATCATTGTTAACTTTCCAGGAGTTAGGAAAATACCTTCTGAAAGTTTATTTACATGCAAGCAAAGGCGGCCTTTGAAGGTGGGGCGAGCGGGGCAATCATCCCAGGCCCCGCGCTGTGAGAAGGAGGGGGGAGCAGCGCAGGAAGGGGGAGCAGCAGGCACACATCGGTGGGCAGGGGGGACCGCCTCCCCCCTCTCATCTCGGGCACCCCCTTCCGCAATCTCTATTAGTGCAGTGGCAGCAGCCGGGCACAGAATAACTCACCTCTTCTGAGTTTCAGGCGCTGTAGCTCTGCGTGCCACAGGTCTTCTCAGTCTTCAATGCCGCTCACTGTACTTCCTGATTAGCGGAAGTACGGTGAGTGGCATTGGAGACTGAGAAGACCAGTGGCACACACAGCTCCGACACCTGGAACCAGGAAGAGGTGAGTTCCCTGCCCGCTGCCACTGCGCTAATTTCTTTAGGGAAAGGGTGTGGAAGGGGGAGGGACCAGGTGAGGGGGGAGTAGGGCCTCCCTGTGTGCCAGCTGCTCCCCCTTCTAGGCTACCTATACTGGGGGCACCTATAACTTGCTACCTATACTGGGAGCCCCTATAACCTGCTACTATACTGGGCCAGCTGGCTAACCTATACTGGGGGCACCTATAAGTGGCTACCTGTACTGGGGGCAGCTATAACTTGCTACTATACTGGAGTCACCTTTAGCTGGCTACCTTTAACTTGCTACCTATACTGGGGCACCTATAGCTTGCTACCTATACTGAGGGCAACTATAACTGGCTACCTATACTGAGAGCACCTACAGCTGGCTACCTATACTGGAGGCACCTATAAACTTGCTACCTATACTGGGGGCTACTATAGCTGGCTACCTAAACTGGGGGCAACTATAGCTGGCTACCTAAACTGGGGGCAGCTATACTCTGGCTCTAGGCCCCGCGTAGGACATTCGCCCAAGGTCCCACTTACTTTAAGGCCGCCTTTGCATGCAAGCAGACAGACATTCTTTACAAGCACTTAAAAAGCAGTTAATTACTAGCAATGGAAAACTATATTAAAAAACCTATTGCAATAATTGATATATAGTAGCTAAGAGCAGTGATATAGGTAAAGAGCCATTGGCCCCAGGGTACATTTTCCTGCCCCCAGCACTGAATGCATATGCATAGATAGACAACACCAAAATTGTCTTTCTGAGGTCAGCCACTGTGTGAGAGGCGAGGTGTAAACAAAGGAAGAGGAATGGTTTGTTAATGATTACCATTCAAAGCACTCATAGAGGTAATCACTAGTAATACCACTACAGCACCAATAAAGAGCTAATGGATCCCCTATTTGTGCAGTAAAGCCTTGTACACATGTAATATAAAAATCATTTGAAACGTCTGATAACTGGCAGATTTCACCTATTCAGATGACAATGGATATTCTGCCCAATTGACTGGCGAATCAATTTAGACCACTACTGGGCAGACATCCTGCAGTTGGCTGGTGTGTAAAAGTTGTTCAAAGGCCATTGTTCCGTAGCATGTGGTGTGAAATGTCACTTTCCACTTGCACACACACTATTCGAACCACCGGTGTAACTACCTGGGATGCGACCCCATCAGCTGCAGGGAGCCCGGGGCCCCTATGGGGCCCGACAGCCATGTGCGGGGGGAGCGCTGCCGCCCGCCCGATTATGGGACCCCCCAGCCAGGTGTTGAACTGGCCGCAGCTTCTAATAGACGCTGCGCCAGTTCATTCCCTGCAGCCCGCAGTCTCCCGGGAGGCAGAGCAGGGCTACGGGAAGATGGCTGCCGAAACCCTGCACTGGAGACTATTTGTGTCTCCAGTACAGGGCTTCGGGCGCCATCTTGCCATAGCCCTGCTCTCTGCCTGTCAGCACGGGAGATGTGCTGCAGGAGAATCGTCGGGGGATTTGCACACAAGAGGCCGGCCGGGAGAGCTGACTTCTGCAAGGTGAGTGAATTGTTTTTTGTTTTTTTTTACAGGTGCATTTTATTCTAATAACTGCTGCCCACTGTACGATTTTCTGGTGACTGCTGCCAACTGTACGATTTTCTGGTGACTGCTGCCCACTGTACGATTTTCTGGTGAACACTGCCCACATTGCGATTTTCTGGTGACTGCTGCTCACATTGCGATTTTCTGGTGACTGCTGCCCACTTTACAATTATTTTCTGGTGAAATGCTGCCCACTTTACGAATATTTTATGGTGAAATGCTGCCCACTTTACGCTTATTTTATGGTGAAATGCAGGCCGCTTTACGCTTATTTTATGGTGAAATGCTACCTACTTTACAATTATTTTATGGTGAAATGCTGCTCACTTTACAATTATTTTATGGTGAAATGCTGCCCACTTTACGAATATTTTAGGGTGAAATGCTGCCCACTTTTCGATTCATTTCTAGTGAAATGCTGCCCACTTTACGATTAATTTCTGGTGCATTACGATTATTTTATTGTAAAACGCTGCCCCATTACAATTATTTTATAGTGAACCGCTGCCCTATTACGATTAATTGGCACCTATGGGGAGGGGGGGGGGGGCATCCAAATTTTCGCAGGGGGGCCCAGTGATTTCTAGTTACGCCCCTGATTCGAACCACATGATCATTTGGAATATCAGTGTGTTTGTGAACAATATCGTTTAAACTACTCGTCTTTTCTTTTTGCTGGGTAATGTCATTTCAGTGACATCGCTTGTTTGTGTGCACCGACTTTTATCGAGCGTGTGCAAAGAAATGAAAATCTTCACTTAGCTAGGGCTTCCTCCAGCCCGCATAGCCCACGAGGTTCCTTGGCATCCTCTAGGTCCCCCCGCTGGTGGCTCCATTAAGCTGGTGACTTTGGCTGAAGTCATGGGCTATTGCGCCAGTGCGGCCCGTCCGCGCACCCGACACTATCACGCACCCGTTTCCACAAGCCTGCCTCGCATGTGCCGTTCTCGAAAGATTGAACCGTGCATGTGCAGGGGGCTTGCAGCATCGGACGCATGATAGTGTCGTGGTGCGCGGAAGGGCCGCGCAGGTGCAGTAGCTCACGACTTCAGCCACAGTTGCCAGCTAAATGGAGCCACCAGTGGGACCACGGAGGGGACCCAGAGGACAGCAAGAGACATCGGGGGCTACGGGGAGCTGAAGGAAGACCCAGCTAAGAGCAGATTTTAATTTCTAAGGGTCATGGTCCCTTTAACAATGACCTTAGTTTTGTTTCTGTCTGTTAACGTCATCAGGGAAATATGTGTGCACAGGGTTAAAGAGAAACTGAAGGGAAAATAAAAGTATGATATGATGATTTGTGTGTGTAGTACAGGTAATAAATAAAACATTAGGAGCAGAGACACAAGTCTAATATTGTTTCCAGTACTGGAAGAGTTAAGAAACTCCAGTTGTTATCTATGCAAAAGAGCTTCGCTGATCTCTCCGACTTTCAAAGTCGCAGAGAGTTCTGTCTTCTGAAGTGTCTGTCACTGTATTTTATTTTTTTCTGCAGAGGAATGTTCAAAAGTTTACTAGCCCACTCTGTGAAATCATTTAGAATGCTGAGTGTAATGTGGAAACTGCAAATATTATAGAATGATGCAATGTTATTAAAAAAAACTATATAACTGAAAATAAAAATATGAGAATATTTTCTTTGCTACTAATGTTCTAGTAATTATCCGTACTGCACAACCAATTCATTAAATCATATTTTTTTTTCGCTTCAGTGTCATTTTAAATGGGAGTGCAGGATTACTAGCGACTACTGGTAGCATCTACAGACCAGTCCCAGTGACATAGCCGCCAGTGTAATATGGGTCTAATGGCCCATACTCACGAGGGACTTTTTTCGCCTCAACACACGGCGCGCGCGTGTTGCGGCGACAGGTCGCCCGTGAGTATGGGCCGTCACGCGCGCGCACCCCGAACTGTCGCCCGTCGCTCATGTCGCCATGCGATTGAAAGTTTCAATCGCATGGCGACAGTCGCCGCCGCACCTCCCCCGCAACTGTCGCTAGTCCGCGTGAGTACGCGGACTAGCGACAGCAACCTCCATTGTGGTAAATGGAGCTTCCGGCGGGGGGAGGAGGAACGTCGGCGACAGCTTCCGTCTCGCCGCTGGTCCCTCTTCCGCGTGTGTACGCGGAGGGACCTGGCGAGGAGCTGTCGCCGGCCTGTCGCCCACACGCTCACGTGTGCTGGCGACAGGCCACTTCTGCAGCCCGTGAGTACGGGCCATAAGGCAGAAGAAGGATCAGCTAGTGAGAGATACACATCCTGGCTGCTGTGCAAAAGACAGCCATCTCAGCATGCATTCCCTGTAGATCCCTTTGAAGACCTACTACAAAGTGGACTATACCTCTAAGCCAAAACTATGCTTGGTTGATTTTTTTCTTTGTTTTTATTTTTTTTTTTAAGCAAAAGAACTGCGACTAACAGAGCAGAACTACTGCAGGAAGATGGAAACACTATGTTCTGCACATAGTGCACATAGCAATGTTTATGGCTAAAGGTTACTAGGTAAAAAGTCATTAATTTTATCTTGCTTTATAAGTAGGTGAAAGGTGTTTTTACCTTTGCACTGTTACGAGGTTTCATAAGAGCTAAAGATTTAAAGCCAATACTGTACAATAATCCATCCTTAGGATATAGCACCTAAAATGCTATTTATATTTAATAAATAAACTGATTAACTGCTTCCGGACCAGGCTAATTAAAATCTACACCTTGTTTGGGACCTGGCATCCCTACCAGGGCACAGATTTCAATCTCCGCACTGCACCCTTCCGCAGCTAAAGCCAATGGAACCACTCTCCTGTTGCTACAGCCCACTTGCCCTGCTGTCGCTATGGCAGCAGAGCTCCGTGAACCGGTCAGGAGCCGATTTCATTGGCTCCTGACACTGTGGGTTTTAGCGATGGGAGAGCGGCGCGAACAGCCATAGCGATGGAACCGTGCGCCCCGGTGAGCCTCGTTTTTTTGTCCCAGCAGTCTCTGGTCCTTCATGGGCTAGAGACTGCTGGTACTCAAGTGGTTCAATCTAAATAACATAAATGGGAAGCTGTATTTGTAAAGGTGTAAACATTAACATTACAATACTTTCCTCAAATGCGATCATTCAGACAGATTTTTATGTTCAAATTGTACAGAAAACAATGCTGTATGTGGAAAAAATCAACATAAAACTATTCTATGGTCGACTGGAATACAAAATTTTGTGGATTGAAATGGATGATGGATTTTACGATCTTTTCTGAGAGAAAGTGTCCGTATCAACACGTTTACGGGAATAATTAACTTCCGATTATTTATTATTTGTGATCCCATAAATGATCGCATCTTCTTCTACCTATTATGTTATGGAGGCATAGTACCTAATTGTGTTTTCTGCAAGGGTTTATTTTTTTTGCCATATTTTATTTTCAATTGTATGTCGGGGTTACTCTGTCTAATTTTGTTTGAGAAAAAACTGCCTAATCATGATGTGAGTTTGTAGTGGTGGTTATTGTTCAAAACAGTGCATGTGCTATATTTTATTACATCTCATATAGCTGTCTTCAAGTCACTTTTGACCTAATCCTTTCTTCCTAATCCCTGCTGCCTGCTCTTGCCAGCAGGACCACGACTCCTTCATTGGGCCAAGTGCACTTAAGTGCAGTGATTGGCCCAATGGCAGAGCTGTAGTCCCACCCGTGGAACCATTGGCACCAGTTAAAACAGCAAGTGGCGGTGATTGGATGATTCCCTTGCAGCACCCTCGCCTGATTGGAATCACAGCACCTGAATCAAGTCCTGTTAAGCTGGAGCCGCCACATGCACAAGGAACGAACTCCTGCATCGGCTCTGCTCTGCAGAGTATCGTGGGACTCAACTCCTGCCTTGGTAAGTATGTCACCTACTGGGAGGACACAGGGGATGGGGAGACAGGAGGACACAGTGGGCAGAGAAGGACATGAAGGACACAGGAGGACAGAAGAGACACCAAGGGACAGGAGAAACAAAGAGAGACAGAAGAGACACCGGGGGACAGAAGAGACACAAGGGGACAGAAGAGACACAGAAGAGACACAGGGAGACAGCAGGACACAAGGGGACAAAGTAGGACATGGGACAAAGGAGGACACAGGGGAAAAGAGGAGACACAGGAGGACACAGGGACAGAGGAGGACACAGGAGGGACAGAGAAAGATACAAGAGGTACAAGGGGGAATAATTGGGGGAATAGAGGGGAGAAGCTCCACAAGATGCAACTGCACCATGCACACACCAGGTTTAATTAGTTTTTTGTTTTGATTTTTACCTTGGTTTTAGTCCTCTTAACCTAGGTTCGACTTATGGTCAGGAGTGATTTAATGTCCGAAAAATATGGTAGGTGCCAATAAAGGAGTGGGACTATACTGAAATAAGGACTAATATAGAAAACACAGAAAATCGAAAGGAATAAAGTGCTTTATTGTGGCAGGTTGTACAACATATGATATTTTTTCTCTTCAAGACAGGGCAGTACATGATGTGTATATAGCATATGTAGTGTTAACCACACCCATTCCATGCAGTTTGGCCATTCACGCTTTTCACGGGCACTTTCTCTCAACCTAGTGGGTGATCCCTCTTTTTTCATTTTCAAATATGGGCTCTGATGCACAAATTATCAATAATAATGCTGTGTGCAGACAGAGCACAGCAATATTACTGCTACTAACACCAGCATCTGAGATGGATTAAGGTCAAGTGGTGCCCTAGGCAAGGTTGTAGCTTTTCTAGCTCCCCTATGGCCCCTTTTGTAAGCTAAAGTAAAAAGGGGTCAGAAAAAAAGGCCAGATGGGTCCTTGGTTGTCCACTGGGCTCCAGGCACTTGCCTAGGTTGCCCCATGGCTTATCCTGCTCTGGCCAGCATTGCTCAATTAGTAAGCATTGCTATGGTAATGCTTGCACACGGCAATTTTACCCGCAGGTCATGCATTATGTCGATTGGGAGGCATAGGATCAGGTACTTACAAGTAGTTTATTTAATATCCGTAAATCATGGGACTTATGCACAGATTAAAACAAGCTGTGCCACAGAGCGTCTACACAGCACTAGGAATACTTTTGTGCCTGGAATTGGGCCATAGTACGCAGGGGAAAAAAAGAAAATGCTATATATTGATTATATCACTGACAAGGTACCATTGACTAAAACTGCTTTTCTGAAGCTTTAACCTTATACAATCTCCATAAACAGCGATCTAGTGCTTAAAATAACTCTTACTTACATGGACCACTCCATTAAACTGTTTACAAAGGACAAGCTGTGCCTACAACAATATAGGTACTGTTAGGATTGTAGGCTTCTATTTCCAATGCAGAATCCTGACATTAATACGGGATTTGTTTTTACACGGTAATTCCCGACTCTTTCCATTCCCTGGTTAAACAGTTTGAACTGTGACCTTCAATATATGCCCCCAACCCCTCCGCCACAACACAATGATGTCGTACACAGAAGGTGTTGAAAAGGCACATAATACGCACCATTCAAGTCAGCTGTTGAGACAAGCAGAAGGTCTTATCACAGAAGTGGAAGCTACATGTTCTCTTGTTCATTGTGAAACGCACTAGACAGGGCAGCCGTATGGGTGTATAAAAAAAGGAGTCTGTAAAGTATAGCATTTGTGAAGGTGTAGATTTTTTCTCCTTCTAAAGCCTCATACACATGCCTGACTTAAGTCGGCTGAGGTGGCCAATAACAACTGCTTCAGCCAACAAACAGGCATGTGCCTGGCACCCAACGACCTGTCATGTCCAACCCGCGAGCGAGCCGCCAGTTGGATTTGCCCACCCCCAGAGACGCCAACCTCCCTGCCGGTCCCATTGTTCGCGCCTCTCCCCTGCCCTATCACACATCCACCGCCCGTCGTGCCTCCATTGCCGCCTCCCGCATAGCAAGTGTGCAGCCTGGCCCAGGGATCTGTTAAATCGTGGAGAAAAAAGCAGAGGGAGAGCCTGGGGCCCAATCCAGCGTAATATCATTAGGTCACCAGGACAATATATAAAAGGCAAGAAGTATACTCACAAACTAGGGTTGCGGGGCGAGGCAACCACTTGTCAGCGCTTGTGGGGAAGTACCGTCCCCACTAGGCCTTGCATCGTATGATGCTGGTCGCTGCTCCAAAAAAAGGATTCTGTGGTTCATGGGAAAACCCTTTTAAACCAATCCCCCCCCCCCCCCCCCCCCTAAAACTAAGAGGTAAACGCTAAGTACTGTAAGAACCGGAGGCGCCCATTTCTAATGTTGTTTAAGTGTACAGAGATCTCCAAAAGGCAGTATCCAAAAATAGCTTATATGGTGTCCTACCTTTTAGGGTTCCTGTTCTAGATACATAAATCAGGATTCAGATAAAAAGTTCAAAAATATTTATTTGTGCACTCGACAACGCGTTTCACGGTAAAAAACACTTCCTCAGGTCAGTAACGTGCCTAACACCAGGGTGGTCCTGTTTCCGGGCGCATAAGCTATTGTTGGATACTGCCTTTTGGAGATCTCTGTACACTTAAAGTGAACCTCCGGACTAAAAATCGACTCAGCAGCACTGAAAAGGCCTGGTGTTTCTTTAACAGTTTCACAGCATCAGAACTCTGTTTCTCTTATCCAAGCCTCATTTTTAGCTGCACAGAAGAAAACTGCCCGGGCTTTTTTCCCCTGATGCTGTGCAAAGCATGATGGGATTTCTGATGTTGTTACCAATCTGTCTGACTAGTTCTTCAGGATTTAATCCACAAATGTATTCAAATGCCTCATTGACAGCTTCAGAAAGAATGTTATCCACTCTAGAGATAATAGAATAGATAAGACCACTATTCTCCATGTCCGAAACCTGGGCACTAATGTTGTTGTCCGGTTTCACAGGAATGGGCAGTTGCAATGATGGCCAGTAAATATGAAAGGTTTTGTGTTTTAAAGAGACTCTGAAGCGAGATTAAATCTCGCTTCAGAGCTCATAGTTAGCAGGGGCATGTGTGCCCCTGCTACAACGCCGCTATCGCGCGGCTAAACGGGGGTCCCTTCACCCCCAAACCCACCCCCGCAAACCTTGGCCACAAACTTGGTCGTGAATTTTTTCTTCCTGGAGGCAGGGCTAACGGCTGCAGCCCTGCCTCCAGTCGCGTCTATCAGCGGCGCATCGCCGCCTCTCCCTCGCCCCTCTCAGTGAAGGAAAACTGAGAGGGGCGGGGAGAGGCGGAGATACGTGCTGACAGACGCACGTGGGGCAGGGCTGCGGCAGTAAGCCCTGCCCCAATGCGGAAGCGCTCCCCGGCTGTACGGAGGGGATTTGGGGGTGAAGGGACACCCGTTAAGCCGCTGGATAGCTGCATTTTAGCAGGGGCACACATGCCCCTGCTATCTATGAGGTCTGAAGCGAGATTTATTCTCGCTTCAGACTCTCTTTAAGGCGTTTACAGAGAGGGCCGGAATAAGGCAGAGGCTTGAGAGGCACCAGCCTCTGGGCGCACAGCCCTGAGGGTGTGCTGCTGCCCTCCTCACCCAGCCATATGCAGAGTCACGAGTGTAGGGATGTTAAAGTGTTTCTAACCCCTTATCTCTGCGCATGTAAACCTCAGCTGGGATCTTCAGCCATGTTGTAGGCACACAGCCTCTCCTTTCTGTCTCCCTCTGGTGACATCTCTTATTATGTCTGTAACTAGAGTCAGAGAGAAGATGCTGAGAGCCTGAGATGGGCTTAAGATCCCGGTATTACCAGAGAAGAGGTGAGAAGCACAAATACAGCACTCTGCTCGAGACCATGGGCGTAACAATAGGGGATGCAGCCCCTGCTCTCGGGGCTGGAGGAGTCGCAGCATGAGGGGAGAGCTTGGTAGCACGTCGGTGGGGAGGGAGGACGGTCCCCCCTCCCTCACCTCGGGCTCTCCCCTCTGCGCTCCCCTCCAACACTGAATAGTGAGAATGCAGGCGGCGGGCAGCGGCAGTTACATACCTTCTGTGCGTTCCAGCGCGGATGTTTCTCCCTCTAGTGTTTCTCCCTCCTGTTTATACAGGAAGACGCGTCAGAGGCTAGAGAGAAAAACCTCCGTGGAACGCAAGGAAGGTATGTAACTGCCGCTGCCTGCCGCCTGCATACTCACTATTCAGTGCTGGAGGGGAGCACAGAGGGGAGAGCCCTAGGTGAGGGAGGGGGGCTACCAAACTCTCCCCTCATGCTGCGACCCCTTCAGCCCCCAAAAACGACCCTGACCGGGCCCGGGGGAGGAGGAGGGGAGGGGGGCCCGCTCAGAATTTCTGCAGGGTGGACCGGCGATGCCTCCCAGTTACGCCCCTGCTCGAGACTCTGCATGTTGGTGGGCTGCCTAATACTGGGGGCATCTAGCTATCTAACTTGCTTATATTCTGAATAATTATGTTACAGGTCCTCTATAAGATAAGTTATTCAAGTGTTGGCAGCCACTGATGTGACGTCAGGTGTAGAAGAGACTTTTGCCCTGATGCGATAAACATTTATCATGAATTATTCTGCCTAATCTCTTTTCTTACCTAATCTATAAAATAAATTTGCAGCACATTCCAGAGTACATAGTTCCTAGAAAGTAAAGTTATATTAGTCACTCCTAGACTTTTTCTAATACGTAACTCCAACCAAGACACATTTTATTGACCTGAAAAAGAAGCCACAAAGTCAAGTGACATCAAGTGACTTATCTCTACATATTGTCATCTGTCTGTCATTGAGGTAGGTTATACTTATCCTTTAAACTGTTTTTAAGTATTTTATCTCCATTGGGGTGACTCCTCCAAGTGCATTAACCACTTGAGGACCGTAGGCTTTACCCCCCTTAAGGACCAGACCCTTTTTTTTCATTCAGACCACTGCAGCTTTCACGGTTTATTGCTCGCTCATACAACCTACCACCTAAATGAATTTTGGCTCCTTTTCTTGTCACTAATAAAGCTTTCTTTTGGTGCTATTTGATTGCTGCTGCAATTTTTACTTTTATTTAAATTCAACAAAAAAGACATGAATTTTGTCAAAAAAAATTATTTTTTATAACTTTCTGTGCTGACATTTTTCAAATAAAGTAAAATTTCTGTATATATGCAGCACGAAAAATGTGGACAAACATGTTTTTGATTTAAAAAAAAAACATTCAGCCTATATTTATTGGTTTGGGTAAAAGTTATAGCGTTTACAAACTATGGTGCAAAAAGTGAATTTTTCCATTTTCCAGCATCTCTGACTTTTCTGACCACCTGACATGTTTCATGAGGGGCTAGAATTCCAGGATAGTATAAATACCTCCCAAATGACCCCATTTTGGAAAGAAGACATCCCAAAGTATTCACTGAGAGGCATAGTGAGTTCATAGAAGATATTATTTTTTGTCACAAGTTGGCGGAATATAACACTTTGTGACAAAAAAAAAAAAAAAAAGTTTCCATTTCTTCTAACTTGCGACAAAAAAAAAAATGAAATCTGCCACGGACTCACCATGCCCCTCTCTGAATACCTTGAAGTGTCTACTTTCCAAAATGGGGTCATTTGTGGGGTGTGTTTACTGTCCTGGCATTTTGGGGGTGCTAAATTGTAAGCACCCCTGTAAAGCCTAAAGGTGCTCATTGGACTTTGGACCCCTTAGCGCAGTTAGGCTGCAAAAAAGTGGTATTGACGTACTCAGTCAAAGTAGTATAATGTGTTTTGGGGTGTATTTTTACACATACCGATGCTGGGTGGGAGAAATATCTCTGTGAATGACAATTTTTTATTTTTTTTTTACACACAATTGTCCATTTACAGAGATCTTTCTCCCACTCAGCATGGGTATGTGTAAAAATACACCCCAAAACACATTATACTACTTCTCTTGAGTACGGCGATACCACATGTGTGGCACTTTTTTGTACCCTACCTGCGGTAAGGGGCCCAAAGTCCAATGAGTACCTTTAGGATTTCACAGGTCATTTTGCGACATTTAGTTTCAAGACTACTCCTCACGGTTTAGGGCCCCTAAAATGCCAGGGCAGTATAGGAACCCCACAAATGACCCCATTTTAGAAAGAAGACACCCCAAGGTATTCCGTTAGGAGTATGGTGAGTTCATAGAAGATTTTATTTTTTGTCACAAGTTAGCGGAAATTGATTTGTATTGTTTTTTTTTCCACAAAGTGTCACTTTCCACTAACTTGTGACAAAAAATAAAATCTTCTATGAACTCACCATAGTCCTAACAGAACACCTTGGGGTGTCTTCTTTCTAAAATGGGGTCATTTGTGGGGTTCCTATACTGCCCTGGCATTTTAGGGGCCCTAAACCGCGAGGAGTAGTCTTGAAACCAAATGTCGCAAAATGACCTGTGAAATCCTAAAGGTACTCATTGGACTTTGGGCCCCTTAGCGCAGTTAGGGTGCAAAAAAGTGCCACACATGTGGTATCGCCATACTCGGTAGAGGTAGTATAATGTGTTTTGGGGTGTATTTTTACACATACCCATGCTGGGTGGGAGAAATACCTCTGTAAATGACAATCTTTTGATTTTTTTACACACAATTGTTCATTTACAGAGTTATTTCTCCCACCCAGCATGGGTATGTGTAAAAATACACCCCAAAACACATTGTACTACTTCTCCCGAGTACGGCAATACCACATGTGTGGCACTTTTTTGCACCCTAACTGCGCTAAGGGGCCCAAAGTCCAATGAGTACCTTTAGGATTTCACAGGTCATTTTGCGGCATTTGATTTCCAGACTACTCCTCACGGTTTAGGGCCCCTAAAATGCCAGGGCAGTATAGGAACCCCACAAATGACCCAATTTTAGAAAGAAGACATACCAAGGTACTATGGGGTTTTCCTCCGAGACTACACAGAAAAAAAGAGCACCTACCTAGCAAAAGGGAGTATTTGAGAGGTATTGGGGGTGGTGGCGAGTGGGGTCTCAGAGGCAATCAAACAATCACGGGACAATCAAATACAATTACAGCACAATCGAATCCAATCACAGCACAAACAAATCTGATGCACTCGGAAGGTGGTGGTTGGAGGTGGTGGGGGGGAGGGTGGGGTTGGGGGTGGCGGGAAGTGGGGTCTCAGAGGCAATCTAACAATCTCGGGACAATCGAAGCAGATCACGGGACAATCAAATACAATTACAGCACAATCGAATCCAATTACAGCACAAGCAAATCTGATGCACTTGGAAGGTGGTGGTTGGAGGTGGTGGGGGGGAGAGTGGGGTTGGGGGTGGCGGGAAGTGGGGTCTCAGAGGCAATCAAACAATCACGGGACAATCAAAGCAGATCACGGGACAATCAAATACAATTACAGCACAATCAAATCCAATCACAGCACAAGCAAATCTGATGCACTCGGAAGGTGGTGGTTGGAGGTGGTGGGGGGGAGGGTGGGGTTGGGGGTGGCGGGAAGTGGGGTCTTAGAGGCAATCAAACAATCACGGGACAATCGAAGCAGATCACGGGACAATCAAATACAATTGCAGCACAATTGAATGCAATCGCAGCACAGTCGAATACAATCACAGCACAGTCAAAAACAATGCACTCGGACGGTGATTTGGGGGGGGGGGGGGGGGTTGGAGGTGGAGCCTGCACGGGGCAGACTGAGTCCTGATCTGATGAGAGGCAGACACAAGGGGTTACTGATCGAAGATCAGTTAGTGATTGCTGGGGAGGACAGATGTAAACAATGCGCAGGGGATGTAATCAGGAGGGGGGTCTGAGGGCAATCGAGGGTCTGGGCAGGTGATCGGTTGCCCCCGCGGGGCAGTTAGGGTCTGCTCTGAATGGTGGGGGTGCTGAGGGGTGATGGACAGGTGATAGACAGGTGATCAGAGGGGGATCAGAGGGGGATCAGGGGGTAAGGTAGCTGTATACAGATGTATACAGTATACAGGGGGGTAGTCTGGAATGGGGTCTGGGGGTGATCTAAAGGTAGGGGGGGATCAGGGGTGATTAGGAGGCAGTTAGGGACCTAATCTAAGGGACAGCGTCGATAGTTAGTGGCAGGTGGGGGGGGGGGGGGGGTTTAGAGGTGTGCAAGGGTGCTGGCAGGGGTCTGCTGGGGTGATCAGGGGGGGTCTGAAGGCTGGGGTGGGAGATCAGGAGGGCTGTGGGCAAAAAAAGCACTGTTGTGTATACTCACGGAATGCTTCCTCCTCGCTGGTGGTCTCTGGAACAATGAGACCACGAGGCAAGGAGGAAGCATGTATAAGGCACTTTGTTTACCTAACAAAGTGCCTTATACGCATTGATTGGCGGATATTTAGACTCCTCCGCTCGCCGGCGCTGCTAAGTGGCCGGCGAGCTGGAGGCTCAATGTCCGGCTATCGATCCCACGGAGGAGGATCGCATCACGGATGATGCGATAGCTCCGCCCATGCCCATACAAGGACCGCCGCCATTTGTACATGCGGCGGTCCTTGCGGGATCCACTTCCCGGCCGCCATTTGTACATGAGGCGGCCGGGAAGTGGTTAAAGTGGACCTGAACTCTTGCACAGTACATAAGGAAAACATAACAGAAATGCACCCTGTATGTATTTAGAGAGTTTAGCCTGTGTAATTCCCCCTCATTTGTGTCTAATCACTAGTTGTAATTTGATCTCCTCCCTGTGTCACATGACTGCCTATGGTAGATAAGAAGATAAGCCCATTTTAAAGTATGGGCTGTAAACAAAATGTCTGCTTCCCTGAATAAGGAAGTAGAAACTGTGCAGATTTATTTTAGGATTTGTATCATCTGTAACAAAGAAATGTTTTTTGTTTAAAGGTTATTATGCTGTTGCGTATGTTTTAGAGCAGAGAGGAGTTCTGAGTTCAGGTCTGCTTTAATATTATTATTATTATTTAGTATTTATATAGCGCCGGCATCTTCCGCAGCACTGCATAGAGTATATAGTCTTGTCACTCACTGTCCCTCAGAGGAGCTCACAGTCTAGTCCCTACCATAGTCATATGTCTATGTATGTATCGTGTAGTGTATGTATCATAGTCTAGGGCCAATTTAGGGGGAAGCCAATTAACTTATCTGTATGTTTTTTGGATGTGGGAGGAAACTGGAGTGCCCGGAGGAAACCCACGCAGACACGGTGAGAACATACAAACTCCATGCAGATGTTGACCTGGCTGGGATTCGAACCGGGGACTCATATTACATTACTTAAAGAAAACTTAAAGAAAAACAAAAGTTTGCTTTCCTGTACTAATTAACAAGCTGACACATCATTGCATTCCAGCGGTTCTGGAGATGTGTTTAGCTTCTAAGGGCAACAATGATTAATTTGCATATATTCAGCAGTGATGCTCTTGGAGACATCTCAAGCTCACTCCAACCTGAATTATCGCAAATTCTCTCTGTTTTAGGAAAGCAAACTTTTGTTTTTCTTAAAGAGAATCTGTATTGTTAAAATCGCACAAAAGTAAACATACCAGTGCGTTAGGGGACATCTCCTATTACCCTCTGTCACAATTTCGCCGCTCCTCGCAGCATTACAAGTGGTTAAAAACTGTTTTTAAAAGTTTGTTTATAAACAAACAAAATGGCCACCAAAACAGGAAGTAGGTTGATGTACAGTATGTCCACACATAGAAAATACATCCATACACAAGCAGGCTGTATACACCCTTCCTTTTGAATCTCAAGAGATCATTTGTGTGTTTCTTTCCCACTGCAGCTATCTTCCACTGAAGTGTCAGGCTGTTTCTTCCTGCAGAGTGCAGACAGCTGTGCCTGTATGTAATTCCTCAGTATGTGAAAGCCCAGCCAGCTCAGAGGAGGATTTATCCAACTTATAAAAGATAAGAGAGAAGATAGAAGCTGCTCTAATCTAAATAATACACAGGCAGTGTGCATAGAGGGGCCTGGATGGGGGAGATGCATCACAGAATCACAACACTGAAGAACTTGGCAGCCTTCCAGACACAGGCCTGACAAGTCTGACAAGAGAGAGATAAGTTGATTTATTACAGAGACAGTGACAGTATAAAGTGCTGCAGTAAGCCAGAACACATTAGAATAGCTTTTGGAACTTGTAGGATGATAAAAAACAGGATGCAATTTTTGTTACAGAGTCTCTTTAACATCTTAGTAAGGGGGCTTTTAGGACCATTGTAGTCCCTTACACACTCCAATGAGTTGTGGGTCACCATGAGCTTGCTGGTTAGTCTGTACCTCTCGGATTTACAAGCCCTACTCCATAGAGCCAAATTAATCCATGCCATGCACTGATGAGGATCAAACAATCCGAAACAGTCTGTATGCATGTTGGATTATTATGGCTCTGTACTAATTAACAAGCTGACACATCATTGCATTCCAGCGGAGGGTACAATGGTTAATTTGCATATATTCAGCAGTGTTGCTCTGGGAGACATCTTGAGCTCACTCCAACCTGAATTATCGCAAATTCTTTCTGTTTTAGGAAAGCAAACTTTTGTTTTTCTTAGCCCCCAAAAGACATGCAAAGTATGACACATGCTAAGACTAATCCAGTCAAATGTGTGGTTTTTCCCAATTTGGCCTAGCTGTTCTCATACTGCATTGTGTAATATTCAAGCAACACTATTAATTATTGGTCTGAATCTGTATCAAACCTGTATGTTTCTCAGTACTTGTGTGTTTCCTGCAGAGACTCAAGGGTATTTTTAGGGCCATTTTCAAAAAAGCATACCGTCTGAATAACTGGCCTACCCCCATATTGGCCCAAGATTGCTGGAGGAACATTAGAATTTGAGCACCACTAAGGGACAGTAAGTGATGTAATTGGTATAACATAGCCGGTTGCAGAAAATGTGCCAGTGCTATATAAATCTATAATAATCAACACATCCCAAAAAAGCAAGAAGCAAGCCAGAGGAGAGAGTGGAGGTGTTAGAAAACCAAGATGAGATGAAGAAAAGAATAAAGGGTGACACAGAAGTGGTGAATGAAATGGGGGAGAGGGAGTGAGATGGAGGTATGGGGTGAGTAAGGTGAGTGGGGTAAGCTTTGTCAGAGATGATATTTTTACATATTATAAAGTGGACCTGAACTCTTGCACAGGACAGAGAGAAAACAGAAAAAAGGCACCATGTATGTATTTAAGAGTTATGACTAAATATGAGTGTAATTTGATCTCTCAGTTGTGTTAGCTGGCTGCCTCGGCACAAAATGAGGAGCAAGCTTTTTCTATGTACCATGCAAACAAGAGAGAAAGGGGATATCCAGGAGCAACTTCGCCATAAAAAGTCCAATCTTTAATGCAAAACTTTCTTAAAAAACATCAGAAGGTAAAAAAACAAAGCAGCAATACTTAACGTTGTGAGGTAGTGCAGGAGGTGCAGAGGCTGGTCGACGATCGTTTCGCCCCGCTATGAGGGCTTTCTCGAGACCGTATGACCCCTTGTGCCTGCCACCATCTGTATATACTGGAAGCCACACCCCCCACTTAACACCTAACCAATGGCAATAAGTCCCTGAAACAGGCTCACCTGTAACACCTGTAGTGAATAATACTCCGTTGACTCCCCTTACGTAACTTCCTGTGCGTCCTCTCGGCATGTGCTTCCTCTTAGTGGAACGCACACACTTCCGCATACATCTGCGGAGTCTCGAAGCGCTGTATCCAATGATACATTTACGTCTTATACAAAGCTACGTAAGTCCTAACCGGGATTATCGCCATCTTGTGGAGCTTTTCAAAATTACTTCATCTTGTATATGTTATTACTATACGAGTGAATTACAATGCCACCTAGTGGTCTACTTGAAAACTACATACCCACATATAAAACTGTCAATGAAAGGCCAGAGGATTTTTACTGTGGCTCCCAGTAAACACAGACCGCACAATAAGAAGCATACAAAACATATATTGATCATGAACAGTTAAAAACATAAGTAATTAATCATCTAAATAATCATATCTATAAATGCCAGGAATATTAAGTAAATATGACCTCAGTGGGAATAGCAGTGGAGAAAAACTCCAGTCAATCATTACATATTTCATCAATCAACTTCTTTTGCAATACACAGGTGAGGTGAATCTATGTCTATATATATACATTTTCATGAACCTCAATATCTCACGCTAGGTAGGTCGGGTTCACCCCAAACCTAACCCAGATTGCTAAATCATTGGTTCAAATACAACAACATGACAAATAGATCGTACCACCCCTCGACACTCACTATGGACAAAGGGGAATTTTCAATCACAGAAAAAACTTGGCCTTTATAGGGAACCCCCGCCCCCCGATAGGGTTCCAATTCCTTTGATCATTAGTGGGGAATTCTCGGAGGATGAACAGTCCTGGATCAGAGAGATCTGTGAGGACACGGGGGAAGATAAAGAGATCTTTTCCAACAGGGGGCTTGAGGTCCCTTCGTATATAGGGCCTACATCTAAGTTCAACCCACAAATTCCCCCAGGATCTGTGTTAGAGGTTTTCTGTGATAGGGTTAGAGAGGAAGTTCGAGCACTGTTTTATCCAGAACCAAAGCAAAATCTTACAGCAGGAGAGAAGCAGGCCTTAGTATGGTTAAAAAAACAAAAGGAAGTTGTAATCAAGCCTTCTGATAAAGGTGGAAATATTGTGCTGTGGCCAAGAACCATGTATGAGGCAGAATGCCTGGGTCAATTAGAGGATGGAGTTACTTACAGGAAACTACGCACAGACCCCACGGAGAGTCATATGAAGAAGTTAAAAGATCTACTCAAAGGGGCTGTGGAGATGGGTATCATGAGCCGTTGTTCGGCAAACAAACTTATTCCAGTGAATCCCAGGAAGCCAGTATGGTATTGCATCCCGAAGGTGCATAAGAACTTGGAGTGTCCTCCAGGACGTCCTATTTGCTCAGCAATTGGATCAGTATTTGAACGTCTCTCGCAATTCCTAGATTACAAACTTCGACCGATTGTGGAGGCACTCCCATCCTTCCTTCTCGATTCCACTGATGTCCTCAATAAGCTTTCTGAATTTGATTGGAGGGAAGGCTATGCATTGGCAAGCATTGACGTTACCTCTTTATATAGCAGGATTAGACATAATGATGGATTAGTGGCTGTAAAGTCATTCCTGCCTTTGTTACAGGAGAGTCCAGAGGAGAATTCGTTTGTGCTGTCTGGCCTGGAGGCGGTCCTGACCGGTAACTCCTTCCTCTTCGACGGGCGGTGGTACCATCAGGAGGTTGGCACAGCGATGGGGACCCCTGTGGCCCCTACGTTTGCCAACCTCTTCATGGGACATTGGGAGCTCGAGCAGGTTTTTTCCGGGAGGGGTTGGGGTGCCGCTCGGGTCCGCCTCTGGGCCAGATACATAGACGACATTCTAGTAGTTTGGGCAGGAAGCCAAATGGAATTTCAAGATTGGATTGGTGTCTTAAATCAGAATGACATTAATTTACATCTGACCTATAGTTGGGGGAATTTAGAATTGGATTTTCTGGACTTGAAGCTGACAGTGGTGGATAACAAGATTACCACAAGTACTTACAGAAAGGCCACAGCGTCCAATATGGTACTACATGGTGAAAGCTATCACCCGACTAGGTTGAAAGACAGCCTGCCATTTAGCCAGATGCTACGTATGAAACGAAACAATACAAGTGAGGCAGTAGGGCAACAGCAGATATTGGAAGTCAAGGAAAAATTCAGGGTTCGTGGATACAAGGAGAAAGTGCTAAATTCGGCAGTGGCCAGAGTGGATAAGTTGGAAAGAAAAAATCTTTTGAGAAAAAAAGAAAAATCTAGGAAGGATTGCTTTTTTATGCACTTTTCACATTCCCCCTTAGGAGAACATATTGCAGGAGCTATTAGACGAAATTGGGGACTTTTGAGAACAGATCCACTACTCAAAGATAAATGCTCTCAACCACCTTGTATCTCATTCAAAAGATGTAAGAATCTCAGAGACCATCTAGTGAAAAGTGAATACAGAACTGAGCAAACTAGAACATGGTTAAATCGATCTAGAATTCTGGGGAATTACCCGTGTAATAGGTGCATGTACTGTAGATACCTTAAACGGGGAACAAGGTTCTCATTTTTAAACAAAAATTATGAGATTCAACATTTTTTCAATTGTCGGACAGAAATGGTGGTGTATGCAGTGACATGCCCTTGTAATTTCATGTATATAGGAAAGACAACCAGACCAATGGGAGAAAGGTTCTCTGAGCACTTTAGATCCATTGGTAATGGGAAGGGTTCAAAGAGGTTGATTGAGCATGTTATAAAATTTCATGGGGGTAACCCAGAATGCCTGAGATTTTTCGGGATTGATAAATTCAGTGAAGATCTAAGAGGGGGATATAATGGAGATGAAAAGTTGCTACAAATAGAAAGTAGATGGATTATTAGACTAGGTACGGAGGGCCCAGTAGGTTTCAATGATAGGATAGACATGGGTGTTTTTCTTTAAGGGTGACACTATGAGCAGATGGATCTGAGGGGGGTAGAGCAAAGAACCTTCCCCTTTGTCCATAGTGAGTGTCGAGGGGTGGTACGATCTATTTGTCATGTTGTTGTATTTGAACCAATGATTTAGCAATCTGGGTTAGGTTTGGGGTGAACCCGACCTACCTAGCGTGAGATATTGAGGTTCATGAAAATGTATATATATAGACATAGATTCACCTCACCTGTGTATTGCAAAAGAAGTTGATTGATGAAATATGTAATGATTGACTGGAGTTTTTCTCCACTGCTATTCCCACTGAGGTCATATTTACTTAATATTCCTGGCATTTATAGATATGATTATTTAGATGATTAATTACTTATGTTTTTAACTGTTCATGATCAATATATGTTTTGTATGCTTCTTATTGTGCGGTCTGTGTTTACTGGGAGCCACAGTAAAAATCCTCTGGCCTTTCATTGACAGTTTTATATGTGGGTATGTAGTTTTCAAGTAGACCACTAGGTGGCATTGTAATTCACTCGTATAGTAATAACATATACAAGATGAAGTAATTTTGAAAAGCTCCACAAGATGGCGATAATCCCGGTTAGGACTTACGTAGCTTTGTATAAGACGTAAATGTATCATTGGATACAGCGCTTCGAGACTCCGCAGATGTATGCGGAAGTGTGTGCGTTCCACTAAGAGGAAGCACATGCCGAGAGGACGCACAGGAAGTTACGTAAGGGGAGTCAACGGAGTATTATTCACTACAGGTGTTACAGGTGAGCCTGTTTCAGGGACTTATTGCCATTGGTTAGGTGTTAAGTGGGGGGTGTGGCTTCCAGTATATACAGATGGTGGCAGGCACAAGGGGTCATACGGTCTCGAGAAAGCCCTCATAGCGGGGCGAAACGATCGTCGACCAGCCTCTGCACCTCCTGCACTACCTCACAACGTTAAGTATTGCTGCTTTGTTTTTTTACCTTCTGATGTTTTTTAAGAAAGTTTTGCATTAAAGATTGGACTTTTTATGGCGAAGTTGCTCCTGGATATCCCCTTTCTCTCTTGTTTGCATGATACTTAGCTGGTTTCCATCCGGATGTTGCACCGCTGTGTATGAAAAGTATAGGGATGTTTTAAGGCATTGGTGTGCACTCACTCTGCTATCTTCTAATTATTGATGTAATATATTACTGCTCCTTCTACGTTGAAGTGCACCCAGCATACTGTATATGTTGTGATGGCTCACGCTGCACTAGCCGTGGGGCGTCAGGATGTGGCCCCTCTGTTTGAAAAGAGATTGGAACTGTCGTTTATGACGTATGAATTACCAGTGTTGGAAAGAAAATTATTGCGTGCTTTAGAAAAAGAAATTAGGAAGTACTGGACTATAGTCTTCCTAAAACAGTATAAGGAGGTGCAGAGGGCCCCTAGGGGCATACGAATCATCAAAAGACTGGCCCAAGCTAGGGTCAGACAGTCATCTAAAATTAAATGTGAAAAGTTAATGCAGGAGTTTACAATGAGATTTCAGGAGGTAGTGCTGGAGGAGAATGAATTGGATTATGAGGAAATTGAAGAGGAAATTAAGAAATTAAAAGAGGCAATTATGGAAAAGTCTAGTGAGTCACACCTAGAAGATTGTCTTAAGAAGTTTGAAAAACAACTAGTCAATACCCAGGAATTGATAAAGAAAGAAAAGAATGATACATTTTTACGGGACAAATTGGATTATGAATACAAACAAGTTTTTGACTGGCGAGATGGAAAAGAGAGTGGCTATAGACCAGGAGGGGGTGGAGGATACCATCCAAGGGGTAAACCACAACATCCACCTAAAGGGAAACCACGACCAAAAAGGCCTAAAAGAAATCCCAAACTACCAAAGAAACCAATGGGAGAATCAGGGGAGAGCTCTCCACAGTCCACGTGGCCAAGCAGTCCAAACACTAGTTATGATGATGACTTACTTTCTGGGGAGGATGCCCCTTTAGGGGAAGAAGAAGAACAAGGCGCAGTAGGCGGCGCAAAAGACCTCAAAGATATAAGAAAAGGGAAAGGCATCCTCAAGAAACATCAGATTACTTGGGAGCAGAAGGAGTTACGGCGCTCTCAGAGGAACAAGAACGACAAAGTTTAGACATCATTAACCTGTCTAAATTGGAGCTTGATGAGTCATGTGTGTCACTTTTAAGGAAAGGATTAAACTTTTGTCCAAGCAACAAGTTCCATGAGGATGTCTTTGAGATTGAACTTTTTAAGAATATCAGAAAAATAGCATGCCATCGTTATTTTCAATCACAGAAAAAACTTGGCCTTTATAGGGAACCCCCGCCCCCCGATAGGGTTCCAATTCCTTTGATCATTAGTGGGGAATTCTCGGAGGATGAACAGTCCTGGATCAGAGAGATCTGTGAGGACACGGGGGAAGATAAAGAGATCTTTTCCAACAGGGGGCTTGAGGTCCCTTCGTATATAGGGCCTACATCTAAGTTCAACCCACAAATTCCCCCAGGATCTGTGTTAGAGGTTTTCTGTGATAGGGTTAGAGAGGAAGTTCGAGCACTGTTTTATCCAGAACCAAAGCAAAATCTTACAGCAGGAGAGAAGCAGGCCTTAGTATGGTTAAAAAAACAAAAGGAAGTTGTAATCAAGCCTTCTGATAAAGGTGGAAATATTGTGCTGTGGCCAAGAACCATGTATGAGGCAGAATGCCTGGGTCAATTAGAGGATGGAGTTACTTACAGGAAACTACGCACAGACCCCACGGAGAGTCATATGAAGAAGTTAAAAGATCTACTCAAAGGGGCTGTGGAGATGGGTATCATGAGCCGTTGTTCGGCAAACAAACTTATTCCAGTGAATCCCAGGAAGCCAGTATGGTATTGCATCCCGAAGGTGCATAAGAACTTGGAGTGTCCTCCAGGACGTCCTATTTGCTCAGCAATTGGATCAGTATTTGAACGTCTCTCGCAATTCCTAGATTACAAACTTCGACCGATTGTGGAGGCACTCCCATCCTTCCTTCTCGATTCCACTGATGTCCTCAATAAGCTTTCTGAATTTGATTGGAGGGAAGGCTATGCATTGGCAAGCATTGACGTTACCTCTTTATATAGCAGGATTAGACATAATGATGGATTAGTGGCTGTAAAGTCATTCCTGCCTTTGTTACAGGAGAGTCCAGAGGAGAATTCGTTTGTGCTGTCTGGCCTGGAGGCGGTCCTGACCGGTAACTCCTTCCTCTTCGACGGGCGGTGGTACCATCAGGAGGTTGGCACAGCGATGGGGACCCCTGTGGCCCCTACGTTTGCCAACCTCTTCATGGGACATTGGGAGCTCGAGCAGGTTTTTTCCGGGAGGGGTTGGGGTGCCGCTCGGGTCCGCCTCTGGGCCAGATACATAGACGACATTCTAGTAGTTTGGGCAGGAAGCCAAATGGAATTTCAAGATTGGATTGGTGTCTTAAATCAGAATGACATTAATTTACATCTGACCTATAGTTGGGGGAATTTAGAATTGGATTTTCTGGACTTGAAGCTGACAGTGGTGGATAACAAGATTACCACAAGTACTTACAGAAAGGCCACAGCGTCCAATATGGTACTACATGGTGAAAGCTATCACCCGACTAGGTTGAAAGACAGCCTGCCATTTAGCCAGATGCTACGTATGAAACGAAACAATACAAGTGAGGCAGTAGGGCAACAGCAGATATTGGAAGTCAAGGAAAAATTCAGGGTTCGTGGATACAAGGAGAAAGTGCTAAATTCGGCAGTGGCCAGAGTGGATAAGTTGGAAAGAAAAAATCTTTTGAGAAAAAAAGAAAAATCTAGGAAGGATTGCTTTTTTATGCACTTTTCACATTCCCCCTTAGGAGAACATATTGCAGGAGCTATTAGACGAAATTGGGGACTTTTGAGAACAGATCCACTACTCAAAGATAAATGCTCTCAACCACCTTGTATCTCATTCAAAAGATGTAAGAATCTCAGAGACCATCTAGTGAAAAGTGAATACAGAACTGAGCAAACTAGAACATGGTTAAATCGATCTAGAATTCTGGGGAATTACCCGTGTAATAGGTGCATGTACTGTAGATACCTTAAACGGGGAACAAGGTTCTCATTTTTAAACAAAAATTATGAGATTCAACATTTTTTCAATTGTCGGACAGAAATGGTGGTGTATGCAGTGACATGCCCTTGTAATTTCATGTATATAGGAAAGACAACCAGACCAATGGGAGAAAGGTTCTCTGAGCACTTTAGATCCATTGGTAATGGGAAGGGTTCAAAGAGGTTGATTGAGCATGTTATAAAATTTCATGGGGGTAACCCAGAATGCCTGAGATTTTTCGGGATTGATAAATTCAGTGAAGATCTAAGAGGGGGATATAATGGAGATGAAAAGTTGCTACAAATAGAAAGTAGATGGATTATTAGACTAGGTACGGAGGGCCCAGTAGGTTTCAATGATAGGATAGACATGGGTGTTTTTCTTTAAGGGTGACACTATGAGCAGATGGATCTGAGGGGGGTAGAGCAAAGAACCTTCCCCTTTGTCCATAGTGAGTGTCGAGGGGTGGTACGATCTATTTGTCATGTTGTTGTATTTGAACCAATGATTTAGCAATCTGGGTTAGGTTTGGGGTGAACCCGACCTACCTAGCGTGAGATATTGAGGTTCATGAAAATGTATATATATAGACATAGATTCACCTCACCTGTGTATTGCAAAAGAAGTTGATTGATGAAATATGTAATGATTGACTGGAGTTTTTCTCCACTGCTATTCCCACTGAGGTCATATTTACTTAATATTCCTGGCATTTATAGATATGATTATTTAGATGATTAATTACTTATGTTTTTAACTGTTCATGATCAATATATGTTTTGTATGCTTCTTATTGTGCGGTCTGTGTTTACTGGGAGCCACAGTAAAAATCCTCTGGCCTTTCATTGACAGTTTTATATGTGGGTATGTAGTTTTCAAGTAGACCACTAGGTGGCATTGTAATTCACTCGTATAGTAATAACATATACAAGATGAAGTAATTTTGAAAAGCTCCACAAGATGGCGATAATCCCGGTTAGGACTTACGTAGCTTTGTATAAGACGTAAATGTATCATTGGATACAGCGCTTCGAGACTCCGCAGATGTATGCGGAAGTGTGTGCGTTCCACTAAGAGGAAGCACATGCCGAGAGGACGCACAGGAAGTTACGTAAGGGGAGTCAACGGAGTATTATTCACTACAGGTGTTACAGGTGAGCCTGTTTCAGGGACTTATTGCCATTGGTTAGGTGTTAAGTGGGGGGTGCGGCTTCCAGTATATACAGATGGTGGCAGGCACAAGGGGTCATACGGTCTCGAGAAAGCCCTCATAGCGGGGCGAAACGATCGTCGACCAGCCTCTGCACCTCCTGCACTACCTCACAACGTTAAGTATTGCTGCTTTGTTTTTTTACCTTCTGATGTTTTTTAAGAAAGTTTTGCATTAAAGATTGGACTTTTTATGGCGAAGTTGCTCCTGGATATCCCCTTTCTCTCTTGTTTGCATGATACTTAGCTGGTTTCCATCCGGATGTTGCACCGCTGTGTATGAAAAGTATAGGGATGTTTTAAGGCATTGGTGTGCACTCACTCTGCTATCTTCTAATTATTGATGTAATATATTACTGCTTTTTCTATGTACAGCTGCTTACTCATGCTGTATAAAGGGGCCTTTTTATAAAGGGATGAACAGGCTGTTCACCAGAAAAATACTGATAATTCGGCTGACCTGTCAGAATTTGCATTTGAGCACAATTATAATACTGCAGAAAAGCTGTAAAACGTGTATTTTCCAGAGTGATTTCACACTTCTAAAAATATTTTATCAATGACACGTACTGTATGTGCCAATTGCCACATTTAGGGCAAACAGCCCTGTTTGCTGCCTCATAAGGCTAAGTTCACTCTAGACATCAAATCGTACAGTTTTCCATTTTCCGCATGGGAGACTGACAGATAGACAGATAAATGAACTGTTGACACTTCACATGGTATCTATAGAATCCGTTTGGACAGGCCCAATTTTTATGTATATAAATGTATTATACACTGTTTCTGTTGCGCTAGCGGAATTCAAAGTTCCATCCTGTAAGACGTTTTCGGACACTGCACAGAAAACAAGCATGTCCACTATGGTATCCTCAAATGTAGAGAATAAACAAAGCACTGGCACTAAATGCAGCGTAAATGGTTTATAACCACACTGGGCTTACCTGCAGCATGCTCCAGTAGTAAGTCCACAAATTCCAATCAAAGAAAAGGAGAGATGGGCCACTATTGTCTCCGGGGGCTGTCTAGTGGTCCAGGGGAGAGTAGAATGGAGTGGACAGACACAGGGGACCATACAATATTGCTAATGTGGCGTAGTGTGGATCTAGCCAAAGGGTCCATGGCGTTTATCCCTTTCATAGGGCTGAGTAGCATCAGAAATAGCATAGAGCAGCTGTGTTTGTTTCAGAGACGCTGTCCTGTAATTTTCCATTTATCAACACTTGTAAAACAATGGTATACGAATTTGAAAAGCAGCTGCAATGAAAATCAATGGATCTCCGTTTCCAAGTTTAAAAAAAAAAGTTTACGGCAAAAAGTAATGATCTCAAGTGGAGGAATGTTTACACACTTCTAATGCAAGTAAACTAGGATTCTGATCACCAATGTCAGGAGCACACAGTACTGACCTTCTTCACTTTGTAAAGCTAAATTTTCAGGAAACAAAGTATTGACTTTAACCTCTTGACGACCAGCTAACGCCGATTGGCGTAAACTGGTTGTCTGTGGGTTTCCATGAAAACGGCCGCTCGAACCATGTCAGTTTACGGAGGGTGTCTCCGTGAACTGCCTGCGAGCCTCCGATCGCGGCTCGCAGGCGAAATGTAAACACGCGGGGAAGAAATCCCCGGTGTTTACACTGCACGGCGCTGCAGCAGCGCCGTAAAGGAGAGCGGCAATCCCCGGCCTATGATAGGCCGGGGATCGCCGCCGTCTGATAGGCTGAAGCCTATCAGAGGCGGTACAGGACGTATCGCCGTCCTGTACCGCCTACAGAGCCAGGGATGGGGGTAGGAGAGGTAGGGTAGGAGAGGGAGGGGGGAATAGCGTTGCGGAGGGGGGCTTTGAGGAGCCCCCCCCGCAAGGCACAGCAGAGCGGCGGTGATCAGACCCCCCCAGCAGGACATCCCCCTAGTGGGGAAAAAAGGGGGGAAGTCTGATCGCCCTGCCTGCTATCTGATCTGTGCTGGGGGCTGAAGAGCCCACCCAGCACAGATCAATAGGAAACCACTTGGTCGGCAAGTGGTTAATAAAAGTGGGGAATTATATTTGTAAAATTGAGAACAGAAATTCAGAGATTTTATAAGGAGGCACTGTAGTGACATGCAGTAGAATGCAATACATTAATTTACACATTTTACAGTGATTTTCCTTGATTCAGCATCACAAACACTTCCTAGATCATTATATTTCTGTATATTGAATATAGCCCTGCCCTCCCAGTGATGCTTAGCCTAGGCTGATTAGTTATGGGGAATTCTTCCCTGCTCCCCTTTCACCGAGAATTCTGGGAGACCAGGGCCCATATGCAATCAATGTTTTATCTTGAGTTTTGTCCTAGGTGCTATTTTCAAACTTGTCAATAAAATCCCCTTTAAACCACCAGTAAGTAAAAATATTCAAAATAATAGTGGGTGGACAATTAGGTGTGTGAGCTGCTGTTATGCTGTGTTTAGGGGCCAACAAGCCATGCATAGCTATTTTAAAGATATTTATGTGTTTATTGGTATGGTGTTGATAATGTTGGTTTTTATAAACACATAAGCAACTTGCGTCAGGCGGTGTCTTCCAAAGGGGCGGCATCCCTCCCTCCCTGGCTGCAGCCTTACCTTCTCAGGTCAGTGGCCCCCTCCTCCACCACAGACCCTGATCCCCCCACTAGACCTCAGATCAGCAGTGACCCGGCCACAGGCAGTGCAGAGACAGTTCCCATAGTGGTGAATATGCAGGAAATACTTACTACCTGAATATGCGACGTTACCAGGAGAACCGTTCTCGCGTTTTTTTTACTGCCCACAAGCTCTACCGAGGGGGACTGAGGACTGTGGTGGAGGAGTGGGCTGCTGACTAAAGCCTGTTAGCCCCCAAGCATAGCATAACGGGGGGGCAACTTGAGAAGGTAATTGAGCAGCTTCCGGGAGGAAAGGGGGGACAGGCTGGCTGCCTATACTGGGGGAACCTACATGGCTAATGTATATTGGCTGCAGCTCTGCCTGGCTGCCTATACTGAGGGCACCTATACCTGGCTAACCTATACTGGGTGCAACTATACCTGGCTACCCTATATTGGGGCAACTATACGTGGCTACCTATACTGGGTGCAACTATACCTGGCTACCCTATATTGGGGCAACTATACGTGGCTACCTATACTGGGTGCAACTATACCTGGCTACCTATACCATTACTGGGGGAAGCTATAGCTGGCTACCTATACTGGGGTCACGTATACCTGGCCTCCTATACAGGAGGCACCTATACCTGGCTACCTACCTATAATGAGGGTGTTTTTGTTTGTCGCACTGCGGCTATAACGTGCAGTGCAATTTGTTGGTTGATGTGCGTTCATTCCAAATTGGGGAAGGGAGTGGGGGGCATCCTCATAAGTTTGCCTCAGGCAGCAAAAAGTCTACAACCGGCCCTTTACTCACCTTTTCTATCCTTAATAAAGGGCTGTGGCCAAGTTTCAGCATTCAGGAGTGGAGTGTTTTATTTTAGTATTAAGACTTATCTTTTCTTTTCACATCAGGGGCTTGATTCTCTAAAGTGTGATAACTGCTATCACAGCAGTTATCATGCGATCTGCTGGCGCAATGCTTATCAAGCGAACAGCGTTAGTTCATGTGATAAGCAAAGGTTAAGCTGGCCATACACTGGCCCAAATTTGCCGCCGTTTCACTGGGATTGAATCTGCAGCCAATCGTTCGCGCTACACGCCGAATTTCGATCCATTTCGTCCGATCCCGTCGATCGCTCCGTGCAGAAAATTACCGTCGATCGCCCGCGGGTAGGGAGCGCGTCGCTAGCGGCGTTCGAGTGCCCGACGACTGACGCAATAGAGCGGCAATACATTACCTGCTCCGCCGGCGCGACTACCCCCGGTCACCGCTGCTCCGTGTCCGCGCTGGTCTCCGGCATGCTTCAGTTCCTCCTGCCCGGCAGGAAGTTTAAACAGTAGAGGGCGCTCTACTGTTTAAACTTCCTGCCAGGCAGGAAGAAGTAAAGCATGCTGGACCTGGAGACCAGAGTGGAGACGGAGCAGCGGAGACCTGGGGACTGGAGTCGCGCCAGCGGAGCAGGTAATGTATGCGGGCATGCGGGCGGGGGGAGCGGCGGCAGCACCACCACCACCACAACAGATTGTGAACGGTTTCATGCTGAAATCGGTTCACAATCTGTTTGCAGTAAAGGTAGCCATACGATCCCTCTCTGATCAGATTCGATCAGAGAGGGATCTATCTGTTGGTCGAATCTGATGGCAAATCGACCAGTGTATGGCTACCCTTATCGCGCAATCACATGCGCTTTTCACATGAAACGCACACGTGATCGTGCGATAACCTTCGCTTATCACGTGAACTAACGATGTTCGCGTGATAAGCACTGCGCGCAGCAGATCGCGTGATAACTGCTGTGATAGCAGTTATCACGCTTTAGAGAATCAAGCCCCAAGGGTGGTAAGTTGGTTATGGGTTTGTGGAGGATGTACAAACATGTACAATGGGCAAACACTGACTAAATCAGGGGTCTCAAACTCGCGGCCCGCGGGCCATTTGCGGCCCTCGATACAATATTTTGTGGCCCTCGCCGGCAAAAGCTTCCTTATAGTTCGCTTCAGTGCTCCCAAGTAATCCGCCGCATCCCCGCCGCTAAATGAGGGCTGCAGAGCCCCCAAATCGCCCGGGGGGCAATCCGCCGTCATCTCCTGGAAGGGGCAGAGCTTTTAGCTTCAGCTCTGCCCCTCCTGACATCAATCGCCGCACGGATTGCCGCCTCTCCCCGCCCCTCTCTGTGAAGGAAGAGTGAGAGGGGCAGGCAGAGGCGGCAATGCGCCGCGATTGTGAAATTCCTTATGCGGCCCAGCCTCACCCTGACTTTGCGTCCTGCGGCCCCCCGGTAAATTGAGTTTGAGACCCCTGGACTAAATCATTTATAAATTAATATTGTAAAAATAAAAAATAATAATACATTGTATTTGTTATTTTCATTACAGTTCCTCTATAAATAAAGGCGAAGGTGACTAAATTTACATGTACTGATGCATGTTTGTCAAACGTTTGAATGAAAATGAAGCTACATTATAATGTGTTTGGATACGCCACAAACAGGATAAACAGGATCCTTCTGCAGAAGTTTTTTTTTATTTATTTTTTTTATTTTATTTTTACAGCATGCTCTGATAAAAGAATGAATGCCTAGGGAAGGAATTCATTTTGGAAGTTCAGTTTCAGTTTTAAACTTGTGACAGGCATGCAGCGTTCTTATCCAGTTCCTTGAGGACGAAGAGGGGGAGGGGAATCAGCAGTCTCACTGTGCACAGGTTGTGGGTGTCACATTTCCAGAAGCACAGGGCTGGGATCTGTGTGCCTAAGATCCAATGACATGGTCAGGAAAATAATCTGCCAGCAAGAACAAGCATGACAGGAAGGGAGAGACTGAAATAGAGGCAAAGACAACAGAAGGTATATTGCCTGGGGGTCCTGCAATGTGCTGCAGACTGTACATCTGACTATGTTGATGGGCTTCAAAGCTGAAAAGATGCAGAACCATATATTACATACATGTATGAGAACGTGTAGTGTTCCTATTAACTCTCAGCTCTTTCTGCACGCACTCAATGCAGCTCATGGAAGTGCAAGCTATGCAGAAGGAGCTGGGGGATGGGAGCTTCTGGGAAATGTAAAGGCTGAACACAAGTCATTGTTTTTCTATAGGCAGAACACTGCTTTGAGCCAGTAGCAAAGCTTAGGGGCTCTGGGCACCAGTGTGAGTTTTACATTGGGCCCCTTCAAGCACTCTATACATAACCATTAATATGGGGCACCAAAACCTGCCAAGGACAGCTGCAGTTTCAGAGATGTGTAGACTGGGGATTAGAACAGGATATCAATGGTTACAACTAACCAAAGCACATGCAGAGGTGACCATTACCAGCTTAGCACCAATAAAGAGCTAATTAAGCGGATAAGGAGGGCCCCTATGGTCCAGGGGCCCCAGTGCAAGCGCTACCTCTGTACCCACTATTGCTACGCCACTGCATAGAGCTAAAGGTACCATACAGTAATATATTTTTTGTAGTTCAACTAAATTATCAATGTGTCCTTGACATCAAATGTCTGTCACCTGGTTTACTGCTTTGCACCACTAGATACAGTATTTCATCAGATTTAAACAGATTTCGGATCTAAAATTACAGTAGTTAGAATGCTGCCACATCTAGATTTGCACTGCCTAATGTGGTGCGAAGCTATGCAGCCATCAGGTGACCCTTGTTAACTGCTGCTGCATTTACAATCAAGTTTTGATTGATCGATTCCAGTCAGAAATCGAATGTCCCTTGCTCTTAATAGATGTTTATTGGATTCAAAGTCTTTTTCAAATTAATTCACAAAAGCGTGATAAATGAGTTATCACGCCTAAAAGCTTTGCACGTGCAAACTAAGGTGCTAAGTAGTTTACATGTGCAAAGTTGTTGCTGTTTGCATGCTAAGATTTAGCACGTGTTCCGCGTAACGCCGTTCACGCGCTAAAACTTAGCACGCAAACAGCAACAACTTTGCACGTGCAAACTACTTAGCACCCTAGTTAGCACGTGCACCGCATAATGAAGTATATACAGTAATAATCAATGTTTTACATTGCGCTTGCGTGATCTGCACTGACTTCACCTGCTAACTATCATTATCACGTGAAGTCAGTGCAGTTTACGGTACTTTGCACGCGAAGCGTTTGCGCGCAACACTTTACGTGTGCAAACTGACACGCATGTTAGCACGTGCAAACCATGTTAGCACGTGCAAAGTGGCTTTTCACTGGCATGCTAACACTTTGCATGCTTTAGTGATTCAAGCCCCAAATATCTTTTCTATTAAAAACATAGTATTACTATTGTTATTTTTATTTGTATCGCGCCAACATTTTCCGTAATGCTGTACATAGTACAAAAACATACAATAAGGAGGAGCATAGATACATGAGCAGTACAACACACTGAACAATCAGGACATCTGGCAACACAGGTACAGATGCATACAACTGATGTGTAGTGTAAAACATAATCAGTACTGGTGAACTGTGCATAAAATATACAGAAACTGGAAACACTACGGGGACGGGGGGTTTTGAGCGGGTCGCCGCTGCTGGCTGGAAGATAGCGGAAGGACGACGCGAGCACAGAATGACTGCACGGGGCTGCAAGAGGCCTCCGGCAAGTTTAAAAATACTTTTTTTTTTATTAGACTTAAAAGAACACTATCGATTAACATGTTTTTTGAGATAGGAATTGTTTGGGAAGTGCTGCTAAGTACTGGTGTACACTCACCTAAAGGATTATTAGGAACATCATACTATTTGAAATGATTCAAGCTTTGTGACATGGTGCATTATCCTGCTGGAAGTGGCCATCAGAGGATGGATACATGGTGGTCATGAAGGGATGGACATGGTCAGAAACAATGCTCAGGTAGCCCATGGCATTTAAACGATGCCCAATTGGCACTAAGGGGCCTAAAGTGTGCCAAGAAAACATCCCCCACACCATTACACCACCACCACCACCATTACACCACCACCGCCACCACCAACAAAGCATGATGGATCCATGTTCTCATTCTGTTTACGCCAAATTCTGACTCTATCCAGACTCATCAGACCAGGCAACATTTTTCCAGTCTTCAACTGTCCAATTTTGGTGAGCTCGTGCAAATTGTAGCCTCTTTTTCCTATTTGTAGTGGAGATGAGTGGTACCCCGTGGGGTCTTCTGCTGTTGTAGCCCATCCGCCTCAAGGCTGTGCGTGTTGTGGCTTCACAACTGCTTTGCTGCATACCCTGGTTGTATTGAGCGAATATTTCAGTCAACGCTGCTCTTCTATCAGCATGAATCATTCTCCTCTGACCTCTAGCATCAACAATGCATTTTCGCCCACAGGGCTGCCGCACACTGGATGTTTTTCCCTTTTCACACCATTCTTTGTAAACCCTAGAAATGGTTATACGTGACAATCCCAGTAACTGAGCAGATTGTGAAATACTCAGACCGGCCCATCTGGCACCAACAACCATGCCACACTCAGAATTGCTTAAATCACATTTCTTTCCCATTCTGACATTCAGTTTGGACATTCTGACATTCATTTTGGAGTTCAGGAGATTATCTTGACCAGGACCCCACTCTTAAATGCATTGAAGCAACTGCCATGTGATTTGTTGATTAGATAATTGCATTAATGAGAAATTGAACAGGTGTTCCTAATAATCTTTTAGGTGAGTGTATATATTTCACTGGCAACCTCTTTGTTTACTGTTATCAAAATACTTTCACGCTTTACTGACGCCAAAACTGATGGCAGAATGAACCATGAGGGGAGGGGAAATTCCCCTCACACATCGTCTGTTAACCCTGTGTGTGAGAGAGAAAGTTCTCAGCAGCTGCAGTGTCCTGTGTCTCTGACTGAAGTGTCTGAAGAGAGCAGAGGAAATGTAACTTGTCATAGACGTTTGTAATTGTCTGTGACACCACAGCTTGTCATACTTTTTTTCCAGAGAAAAATACTCTGTAGTCTGATATGCAACACTGGCTGTGCATTGAAGTAGACACCCCTTCTGCAAACAATTTGTTCCAAATAAAGCTTCCTACACTCAATATATTAAAGCTTTTGATATTTAACATGAAAAGTGGGAAAATGTTTACACTGCTACTAAGACATTATTTGTACACCTTTATTTTAGAACATTTGGGTATTGATAGTGTTTCTTTAAGATTTCCTTTAAAGCGGACCTGGACTCAGAACTTCCTTTCAGCTCTAAACGATAAGCCACAGCATAATATCCTTTAAAGAAAAAATATTTCTTACAGCTGATATAAATCCTGCAATAAATCTACAGTTTGTCTACTTCTTGCTTTCATGGAAGCAGACATACATCCTGTGTCTACAAATGAGCTATATGCCATGGCAGTCAGCTGATACTGATAAGGGATCAAATGACAACTTGTGCTTAGTCACAGATGAGGGGAGACTAGACAGGCTAAACTCTCTACGTACATATAGAGTATATTTCTATATGTTTTCCTTCTGTCCAGTGCAAGAGTTCAGGTCCACTTTAAGAGTAAGCTTAAAAATGTTTAGGCTTGGAGCAACAGGCTGTGAGAAAGAGTTCCAAAGGAGAGGTGACACTTGAGAGAAGTCCTTGATGCAATAGTGAGATGAGGTTTCTAAGCTGGTCAACAAGAGGGTGTCGTGGGAGTAGTGAAGGTTGCGGGAGGGATCGTATCTGAAGATTAATGAATAAATGTAGGGAAGGGATATCTTACTAGAGGAAACCTGTAGTGGGAAGATTATGGAGACTCCCGTGGCTGATTTCTTCTACATAAATATGAACAGCAGGTTTGGACTTGTCTCTTTCCATGCCAATGTGTGATGCTGGGTAGAGTTCTCCTTTAACGCAAACATCAGGTGATTGGATTTTCTAGGAGTAACTGTTATTTATTTAATTAATTTATTTATTTATTTTTATTTATCAAAACAGTAAGGGATTCCATAAGCCATGCCTAGCTTTCAATTCTTCAGGGTTGCACAAGAAAAACTGGCTTGTCTGCCTGTCACGAGCACCAGAAAACGTGCAGACGTAAGCCGGTCCGCCCACATGTGCCTATTACACTCTCTGTGTGCTCTCCTGCATTATAGAATCCTGTGTCGCCTGCATTTGCTGTAACACGTTGAGTAACGATCTCGTATGATAGTAGATGACACAGACTTCAATAAAGCTAGAGAGCATACACACAGCATGGAGAGAGTAATAGATGCATGGGGCAGACTGGCCAGCATGTGTCTGTATGCTAGTGTAGGTGGCAGGCAGATAGGCCGGATTTTCGTGTGTCTCCCTGTAGAAAGAGTTAGGGCTCTTTTCCACTAGCAATCGCTAGCGTTCACGCTGAATGCTATCGATTGCGATTCAGCAAAAAGTAAAAAATTCCCGGTGATTTCCCAACATTTGCGATCGCGATTTTGCTATGCTATGCAGTGCATAGCAAATTCGCTGCAATAATCGTTCCGCCTCGCGATCAGGCAAAAAACGAATCGCGGTAGTGGAAATGACCTACCGCGATTCCTATGTTAAAAGCAAACTGTAGCGATTTGGAAAGTCACTAGCAGTTTGCGTTTTTGCGATTCAGCCATCGCAAACGCCTTAGTGGAAAAGAGCCCCCAGAATGACTGGTGAAGTGATCACGTTTGTGATTATCTTCAGCCATTTCAGATATCTGAAGGATTATTTTTATAAAAGTGCTTAGGTGTTGTACGTACAGTACCTAAGATGACCTCTCCAAAATGGTCAGATTGAGAAACAACAAATCTATGGAGAAACTCATACTACTGAACAGATCCCAATACACACATCCAGGGAAAATATTACATAGCTAGCATGGATTTTCCCAGCCTCCAGTAGTAAGACCAGGAGCAATGGTGTGTACATGTATAGAATAACATGCTTAGTATGTGCTCCTCAGCTATTTAGTTCCTCGCCATCGGATCTTGTGGTGCTTACATTATCTTTGGTCCTGGTTACAGTTCACCTGCCTAAGTCAGTCCAGTACTAAGGGCCTATAGACACCATAGATAGTCCAAAACATCATTCGTGATTGTTTCTGGTGAGTGTGAAGTGTGGGTACAGTCTTGCCCTGATGTCTGCTGATTGGTTACTGGCGATCAGACATACTGGAAAACTACACTCTACAGCTCTTGGTATTTCCTGCTGCAGCTACTTCCTGTATGGCACCCCTCCCCCCTTTCCCATATGGCAAATCAGGCCTCTTGGCACAGAGAGTAGAAACATTTTTTTTGTAGAGTAGACAGTTTTTCACAAAGATCTGGCAGCTGAAATGACCAGAATTATATCTTTGGGCAACCATTGTTCTAGGTGTATTTTAGGTTTAGTCCTGCATTAGACCTAGGCTTTCACCATTTATGGTGAAGCTCACTCCCAGGCTACAAGCCTCGTTTCTGTCTTGACACCACCCCCCCCCCCCCCCCATCAGTCTTTTCACATTTGTAGCAGCCCTTTTTCATGTTCTGTATGCAAGCTTCCAGCTGGAGATCCAGGAGGACAATGCATTATTCCCCGCTCTATTCAAAATGTATATGTCATCCCATCTCCCTCGTAATAGTCTTAATAAATATGACTGAATTGTAGGCAATGTGGCACTTATCCCGAATCCCCTCCCTGGTATGTCTGTGGCTTTTTTCGCCAAACTTTCTAATTGCCTACATCAGTTATTTAATTACTTCTTCCAGCACAAATTTGCTAGTTTATTTAATTTACTAGCCAACCCGCGTCGTAGCATACGCCGCATCTATCTATCTAATAGAGTACGTGCCTCAACCTTGAAGCAAGAAGTAGGCTTTCCATGAGAAAATGTATGCGTGCTCAAACACCAAGTTTAACCCTAGCAAGTCTGGCTTTGCAAATCCGGCCTAATTGGCTATTCATGAGGCAATGCTCATGCAAATATGCATTTGCTTTCGCATGCCAAACTATGCAGGGTCAAAAAACCAATACTGAAAAGTGCTCTCTCGCTGCCTGGGAACCACAGCGGCACCCCGGAGTGGGAGGCTGGGTGGCGCAGCCGGCCCCCCCCCCCCCAAGCGTGGCCAGCGCTGGGGAGAGCCGTCCGCACCCACCTCCTAATATTAAAAACAGCCACTTACCTTAACGTCCATTGGGTTCTGCTACATGCGCATTCATTTTCTCATGGAAAGCATTTTGTGCAGTTTGTATCCTTTGGAGGCAGGTGGTGGATGGCTTGCTCCGGTGGTGTGAACCCTGGAGTGAGTGCGCCTGTCCTCCCCCCCCCCCCTCTCTGGAGTGCTGTATGTGAGCCAGCCCTGAGCTCTAAAGCTCGGGGTGACCCATGCTTCTCTCCTTTCTCATGTGGTGCCCCCAAATTAATGCGCATGTAGCAGAACGCAATGGACGTTAAGGTAAGTGCCTGTTTTTAATATTGGGAGGTGGGTGCAGACGGCTCTCCCCGGCGCTGGCCACACTTAGGGGGGGGGGGGGGTCGTCCACGCCACCCAGCCTCCCCCTCCGGGGTGCCGCTGTAGTTTCCAGGCAGTGAGAGGGCCTGGGACCCTGCGGTCCCCCCAGTTGTATAAAAAGGGGGCATTGGGAATCCTCCCCGTGGCGCTCCTGGAGGCCTGGAGCACACCAAAAACTGCTAGCAGATCTGCAAAATGCTAGCAGATTTTTAAACGCTTTTTCTTATTTTTCTGTAGCATTTCACCTAGCATTTTGCGGTTTTGTAAAGCGTTTTTGGTGTAGTAGATTTCATATATTGTTACAGTAAAGCTGTTACTGAACAGCTTCTGTAACAAAAATGCCTGCAAAACCGCTCTGAACTGCCGTTTTTCAGAGCGGTTTGCGTTTTTCCTATACTTTACATTGGAGGCAGAAACGCCTCCGCAATCCAAAAAATGCCTCACCTCGGGAGTATGCGTTTCAGCAAAACGCCTCCCGCTCTGGTGTGCACCAGCCCATTGAAATACATTACCCAAGCGTGTCCGCAGCCGCAAGTGGATGGCAAAACGCTGCCGAACCGCTCTGGTGTGCACTAAGCCGGATAGTGCTAATGTAGCATGTAGCAGGGTGACTGCTTTGTGGTATTGGTTTGTGCATGCATTTGCATGAGCATTGCCTCATGAATAGCCAATTAGGCCAGATTTGCAATGTCAGACTTGCTAGGGTAAGGCCTCTTTTCCATGGACTGTGAATAGGCAGTGAAATGGCTCTCAAACTCTCACAACTGCTCGCTGCTGCCTGGTAACTGCTCGCTGCTGCCTGGTAACTGCTTGCTGCTGCCTGGTAACTGCTTGCTGCTGCCTGGTATCTGCTCGCTGCTGCCTGGTAACTGTTTGTTGCTGCCTGGTAACTGCTTGTTGCTGCCTGGTAACTGCTTGTTGCTGCCTGGTATCTGCTCACTGCTGCCTGGTAACTGCTTGCTGCTGCCTGGTAACTGCTTGTTGCTGCCTGGTATCTGCTCACTGCTGCCTGGTAACTGCTTGTTGCTGCCTGGTATCTGCTCACTGCTGCCTTGGAACTGCTTGCTGCTGCCTGGTAACTGCTTGCTGCTGCCTGGTATCTGCTCACTGCTGACTGATAACTGCTTGCTGCTGCCTGGTAACTGCTTGTTGCTGCCTGGTATCTGCTCACTGCTGCCTGGTAACTGCTTGTTGCTGCCTGGTATCTGCTCACTGCTGCCTTGGAACTGCTTGCTGCTGCCTGGTAACTGCTTGCTGCTGCCTGGTATCTGCTCACTGCTGACTGATAACTGCTTGCTGCTGCCTGGTAACTGCTTGTTGCTGCCTGGTATCTGCTCACTGCTGCCTGGTAACTGCTTGCTGAGCATACAGCTCAACAGTCCGTGGAAAAGAGGCCTTAAACTTGGTGTTTGAGCATGCATACATTTTCTCATGCAAAGTACTTCTTCTTCTTGTTTGAAGGTTGAGGCACTTAGTCTATTATATATATAGATAAGTCATGGAGCCCTGGTTGTTTTATTTTAACGGTGATTGAAATGCTTTGAAATAGAAGTTCTGTGAATTTTGATGGAACGCACAGCCCATTTTATTTAGGCCTCAAATCCCTGGATCCCAGGACAGCAAAGTCTGAGTGTCTGCTGGCAAAGATTAATTTTTCCAGGCAATCAAAGTTTTAAACAAACCCAGAATGTTTGTAATTGTTGTGGAGGGGTTCAGTGACTTTGGACAGCTTTGATCTGTTTGTTTTTGAAAAGGTAATATTGTAGCAAAAATTCAAAAGAGAAAATGAGAAGCTCTTAAAAACACATAAATAACCTACTACACTGGCAGCTTCCACATCATTTTCCAACACAGAACAGTAAAAATGCATTGTATGCTTTAAACGGCTAAACAAAGTACTAGTTTTTAACCCGGGGGGGGGGGGGGGGGGGGGGGGGAGTATCTAAGGGAAGGTCCACATCACAGCCTAAAGTGGTCCGATGAAACAGACCACAATGGGCAAAATAGCATATCGAAACGGATTCTATGTTAAGATGAACCGAGCATCATTTTTAGCACCCAGGGCATCTCATAAGCACATTAAAAATGCATACTAACAATGTGGCTTATTACTAAAAAAAAGTTCATTTTACCTCATCTTTACATTAAAGGGTTAATTACAGTCAGTATTCTTCCACCTACTCAATCTGCAAGGCAGATAAGAACACCTCTAATTAGATGTAATAGCCCAGGAGCTAAGATCAAACAACTCCATTAAGTTTAGGGGTGGGTGGGTTGTAAAATAATGTTAATTCAAAGAGATACAATAAGTAAAGCTGGCCATACACTAGGCCGATTACCCGCCGATTGACAGCAGATTCGATCACTGGGATCGAATCTGCTGTCAAATCGTTCACGCTAAACGCTAAGTTTTCGATCGATTTCGTCCCGAAATAGATCGGTCCCGTCGATCGCTCCGTGCGGGAAATTACCATTGATCGCCCGCGGACAGGGGGGCCCCCGGCATCTTCTCCGCATCACCTCCCGGCTGGCATCTTCTCCGCATCGCATTCCGCATCACGGCATCCGTGTATAACTTCCTGTGTCACTGCAGTGACAGCGGAAGTACAAATAGAGGGCGCTCTATTTGAACGTCCGCTGTCACTGGAGTGACAGAAAGTTATGCGCGGATGCCGTGATGCGGAGAAGATGCTGGGACCAGGCTTCAGGTAATGTATGCAGGGGGGGGGGAAGCCAGGTGGACAGCGGCAGCTCAGCAGATGGTAAATCGGTTTCAGGCTGAAATCGATTCACAATCTGTTTGCAGTAAAGGTAGCCATACGATCCCTCTCTGATCAGATTCGATCAGAGAGGGATCTATCTGTTGGTCGAATCTGATGGCAAATCGACCAGTGTATGGCTACCTTAACACTTGATGAACCTCATACCAGCCCTGGGCAATGGCAGTGAAAAGGGAGCAGGGGGGTTAATTTCTCAAACACGGCCTTCCTTTCAGCAATTTGTAACCAGGAGCTGCTAAGATCCCTTTAA